>NC_136709.1:12905989-12969346 GCF_947650265.1 Symphodus melops
TTGTAGGTATAACTGTGTGTCATCAGCATAACTGTTGAACGAATCATTGTGTAAGATGTATTTAGTATGTAGTTAGTCTGCCAGAACAGATACAACATGTAGGTAATTGTAGTTTAGAAAAGGGAGGATAACATGATAGATAGATAGATAGATAGATAGATAGATAGATAGATAGATAGATAGATAGATAGATAGATAGATAGATAGATAGATAGATAGATAGATAGATAGATAGATTTAAACTGCTTTTTTGCTAAGATCATAATAATAAATAAGTATTTTTCATAAATAAAGGTATAACAATAATTAGACGTGTAATCTGTATACAGTTTGTACAACATACCATTACAAAGGAAAGAGAAACGGTATGCAGTGTCCACTTCCATTCAAAGGCACAGATTTGCATGGTGTGATTAGGTGATCGACATATTTCTGCGACATCCTCATGTCAGGCAGCACATTTGCAAAGTCTTTGCAGACCTTAATGAATATTGAGTGGTCTATCTCTTTTGCCTCCCAATTAATGAATAGATGCTGGTAATTATTTGACCAATGCCTCTCTCTTGTGACACGTCCCATATCCATCACTAAGTTAAAAATAAATTAAAATCAATACTGCCGGCAGACTCTTAGGACAGTGTCAGAGCTTCCTACGGAGGGACCCATGCAGGTCTGAATAACAACTATTGATCCTTCTTGAAGAATATTCTCTTTTATCACCTCCCCTGCTCTACACGCACACATGCACACACACTCACAAGATAAGTGTTTCTTTTCCCTCTTTTCTTGTATAGTTACCACATACCTGCTGACAAAATCGTGTGATGAAAAATGCTAAAAGAGGATCATAAAACAAAAAAAAAACAAAAAAAAAGCAGAGCTGTTGCTGATAAAAGCTTGAAACTCGGGTGTGATGTATATTTCAAACGACTCCCTCTCCTGTCCCTCTGCCTCTGTCCCCTGTGTGGTAGGCGGCCATTGTGTAAACAGCTCCTTGAAAAACAAATGGCTCCCTAAATCGTTGTAAAGAGCTGTGGCAGCTCGATTCGACCGGAGGCCCAGAGAGAGAGAGAGAGAGCGAGAGAGAGAGAGAGTGGGGACGGGGAGATAACGTGTGTCAGCAAACATTGACTGGGCTTTATCACAATGAGCTTTCTGTGTTGGAGGAGCTAAGAGGCTGGCCGACTAATCGTCCTCCACAGAGAGCACACATTCCTACAGGTCAGGGCTCAGGGTTGTATTTGTGCGTGTGTGTGTTTGTCTGAGTGTGTGTGTGTGTGGGTAGGAGGACTGTGTGTTTATGCTCAGAGAAAAATGCAATTTTGTCATTTTCTTCTCCAGCCTCCCTCCTGTCGGCCAACTTTGTGCGCTGTGTGACCTGTGATAAGCCCCCCCCCCCCTTCCAAACTGAAAAAGTGGTGTGTTAGCAGTTATGACTGTGATGACTATTTGTTTACCCTTATCTAAACTGAGCGATAAATCACAGACGAGAAGTAACATCTGGCGTTGTGGGAGACGAAGAGAGGGAGGAGGAGTGTGTGTGTTTTTTAACAGAGGGGTCACTCTCGGCTGCCCGGCGGAGAGGGTGAGAGTTTACTGCTCAAGGACAGACGGGGGAATTAAGTTTCACACAGGCATGAAGGAAGCTTTACTCTCTTAACAAACGACATCCGAGGAGAAAGGCACACTAAAAGCACTCGGGGTGATTCCGCTTCAGCTGTGAGGTTAGCCTGAAGGCATTTTTTTTTTCATCTCGGTTCATGACTCTGGAGTTTTGCCCCCTTGTGTCTCTTTAAGTGTTTTCTGCTCTCTTCTTGCAGGGCAACTGTTGCAAACCTTGGTGCAATAACACCCTGCTGCCTCCTCATCTTGTCCACCGAGATCACCTCACTTGCAGTTGCCAGTAAGAGCCAACAGATGTCACCCTTTCCAGTTGATTTCCTTTTAAATATCAGTTAAAAAAAAACCAAGTGCTGCCTCAGACACTCAAACTCCGAATTAGAAATGCAGAAGGCACACTGGTCTGAGGATTTACTTTGATATACATCATGTATGTTAATGTAATTCTTTATTGATCCCCCCAGGGAGAAAGGCTCTTCTTCTTTTTTTTTTTTTTTTTTTTTTTTTTTTGCATCTTCCCTCTGGGGGAGGTCAGAGTGCAGGGTCAGATCCAGCAACCCCCCCCCCCCCTCACACCCCGAGCTGGTAGGGACCTGGTGTCTTGTTTAATGACACTTCGACAGGGTGAATGCATCCTGACATGTGGGATTAAAGCCTGGTCATGTGGTTAGAAAAAAAAATAAAAAAAAGCCTACGGAATATGCAACCTTGCAATCACAGTTGTGTGAGGAAAAGAAAAAATTCACATAAGCAGTCATTTAATCCTGTTTAGCCGTCAACCTGTGCGGAATGGCTGCTCTCCTTATCTTATTTATCCAGTGATGACAGATTAGTGGGCGTTAAATGCACTTCACATACAGTAGACATCGGCCCGGATTGGTGCAGCCAGTTTTAGAGGGGAGGGAGGGGGGCAGAGTATCATCTGTTTTTGTTTTTTTTAATGTTGTTAAAAAAAGATGAATGAAAGTCTCGTCACTGAGCCGGCTGCAAACTGGAACAAAAATAATTCTCTGCAACGTGTCTCCTAGTGAACACTGTAATCATTCAGTGACACAAAAACAGATAGGTTGTGCATATGCGTCGGAAACTATACTGCTTAAAAAATGAATACAGTGAGCTTAATTGTCACTTTAATGGAGAAATATATGAAAGTGTATGCACACATTTCAAACATTTGCATGGCAGCTGTTGGTTTTGCACGCTATTAGAAAGAGTTGTGTGCTTGTGCTCTTCATGAAAAAAAAGCAAAAAAAAAAAAAGCTCACATACACAGAAACACACAAGCAGAGTAAGTAGCTGAGTGTGCAGAGTGAGTCTGTTCCTTCCAGGCAAGTGCTTGTCGGAGAATCTTAAGAGGCGTGCAGGAAGGCACAAGGTGGAGACCTCTTCAGATCTGGCTGCTATTAACAGTCTTGTGATCTGCTCATGTTTACCTACTCGCACAACACTGCTCGACTCGGGGCTGTGTGGAGCGCAGGACACGGGGGCCCGGCCCCTCTTTGAAGTGAAGTTGATCCTTCAGACTATGCTCTTGGTAATTGCACCTTTTCTGTCTCTCTCTCTCACTCTCTTTCACTCTCTCACTCTCTCTCTCTCTCTCTCCTTCTCTCTCTCTTCTCTGACCCCCTCTTTCTGGGCCCCCACCCCCTTGTCTTTTGCACTCATACAAGATGTGAAAATGCAGATGGGGAGCTTTTAATGTGATTGCATGTCTCAACTCTGATCACAACCTATACATATATACACACACACACACACACACACACACATACACATACATACATAAACATATATACACATATGTATGTATATGTAAATACAGAATTTCTAAACTCTTAAATTTTAGCACTTCTATTGAGGGAAAAAAGACGATTGCAGTTATGTGGAGTTGGTTGTTGTTTATATTTCACATCACTTCTCTCTCTCTCTCTCTCTCTCTCTCTCTCTCTCTCTTTTTCTCTCTCTTTCTCTCTCTCTCTCTGTCTGTCTCTCTCTCTCTCTCTCTTTTTCTCTCTCTCTTTCTCTCTCTCTCTCTGTCTCTCTCTCTCTCTGTCCCTCTCTCTCTCTGTCTTTCTCTGTCTCTCTTTTTTCCTGTTGCAGAGCTTAAACCTGACATCTTCCCTCTATAATTTATCCCACCTGATTTAGATGATCATATTGAAAAACGTCAACAAAGCGATGTGAACAGGCAAAGCATCCAACGTGTTAACCGCCAGATAACAAAAAAAAAAACACCATTTGTTTGTGCACTTACTGTCTGTCGATAAAGTCGCCATAATAACACTTGATTTGAATTCATCTCCTCTTTTTTTTTTTCTGTTGTTTGTCCCTATCCATCCTCTGTCACTGTCTTGTGCTGTGTTCAGCGGCGTGTGGTGTTGGAACACCTGTGTGTTGTTGTAATTACTTTGATTATACCTACTTTGTGGTTTTACAGCAGTCTAGGAGAGAGAGGGTGCAATTTAACCTGCAGTGAATTTCAATTCTACATGAAAACAAGAGGAAAAATTGCTTTCTGGAATACTTGATGAGTGGAGAGATGTTCATATGGTTGCACGCTGTGATCTCCTGCCTTTGTGTGTGTGTGTGTGTGTGTGTGTGTGTGTCTGTGTGTGTGTGTGTGTGTGTGTGTGTGTGTGTGTGAATATAATAAGCATCAGTGATGCACATTGCACTGTGAAGTTCAAGGGTTGTACAATCCCTTTTTTTCTTTTTCTTGCTTTTGATCAGTTTCCCGTGATGGGTATTGGTCTGCATCCAGACATATGACAGTCCAGAGGGGGCCTCATCGGTGACGCACGCTCTCCCAAAAGATGCCAGGTGCCTGATTCGGAACAAATGCTCACAAACAGAAACAAAAAACACACCAGAGGGACCCTGCCTGTGTGTGTATTCCTCTCTCGGAAGGGGAAGGATGGCAGGTATTGAACTGCGTTGGGGTAGAACGAGCAGCCATGGGCATCTCCCGGTTCATGACGCTAGTCAGAAAACTGACAAACCAAAGCTGCTTTTTATTCTGCAGCTACAATGTAAATGGAGCTCCCTGCTGTCCCTCATCACCTCAGACCTTCTAACTCTACAGATTCTTCTTTTGTCCTGTCTTCCTCTACCTGCCTGTCTGTCTCTCTCCCCTATGCTCCCTCTTGTCTAGTTAGAGGGCAGATATACCTTTTCTTCGCAGACAGCAGAAACCTATACTTTATCACTGCCACATATGGGGAAAGGTATTTTCTCCCATAGGGAAAAACTGGCATGCAATTATAATGTTGTTGCTGCCCCAAACATCCTTCAGAAAATATATAGCATCCTGTTTTTGACTTACATGAGTTTATGATGTCTGACATGGCACCACAGAGTTGCTTGTGTACCAAGGGTGTTCCCATTTACGTCCCCTTTGGGTGATTTAGTCGACTGTTTGGAAAAATACTGCTCTATAAATCGACCTTCAGTTTTTTTTTTCTTTTTTTTTTTCTTTCAGCAGCTGTGAAAAGGAAAAGGATAGAAAACAGAATCACAGCTTATTTTTTTTTTCCAGGATGAGATGAGAATTTCAAAATGTTTCACTCTACAAACAACGAGGTTGTCGTGTTTGTGTTTTTCCCCCTCGCAAACGCTCGCGCAACGATAACGCAAACACACCTGCGATTAGTTGCGGTGGATTGTAGACAAACAAATTGTACGAGTAAATGCACTGAATTGCTCGTGACAGCACTTTTGGAGGATTCTGGAAGCAGTTGCCGAAACCTCAAAAACAGTGCAGCAGCGTGCCCATCTTCATGCCGGCTCTCTAGCAACGCAGTGCTAAAGTGGGACAGATGTTGAGGGTTAGAGAGGCCTCAGTGGGATATTGAGAATGATGGTTTGGCAGGGAGTGCAAAGACAGTAAAAAAGAAAAAAAGAGAGAGAAAAAAAAAGAAGGAGACGGAGGGTACAGGGTCCACCTGACCTGATCCTGCCCAGGTCCCACTCATCCAAAATGAAAGATGGGAAGCTTCTGTCGTGCTTGATGCTCACATTTACATTCAGAACAATGATTCCCCACGTGAAAAGGAAGGGGAGACAAGTCTTGGAAATGCTGGTGAAACCAAGCAGGAGGGTGGGTGGGTTTCAAACATTTAGGAGGCTCCCTTGCATCGAATAATATCCCCCGATGTCGAGGGGAGAAGAGATCTTCAAAGTGAGAAGACATAAAAGTGCATTCTGAAGCATGTCCAGTTATCAATTACTGATTCACTGAGGGATCTGATCGATAACTGTCCTTCTGAATTTTCAGGACAAGCCTTTGAAGTGAGCGCTGAAGTTACAGTAGGTGTATAATACTGTATGTTTTGATGCTTCACTGACTTTATAAACCAAGTATCAAACTTCAGGGTGTTTTGATATTCCCCAGCAGTCTTCCAAAATGTGTCTCACAAATGCAAAATCAGATCTCCCTGTAGGAGCTGGAGGTTGAAATTTCAATAAATTCATCGTAATAAAATGGATTCTCTGGCTTGAACTGATGTTCTGTATAACTTTTCTCGCTGTGCATAAAAAGAAAACATCATCCTGTGTCTGTCAGTTTTTGTCAGATTGGTATTCAACTTATCCCCGACTGCTGCATAATTGTAGGCTGCAGCTGCCAGAGCATGGATTTTACATTTTATGTGAGTTTACATACGCTATGTTTCTTCAAGTGGAAAATTGTTTTCTGCATGAAGCCAACAGGTGGACTCATTAGAGAGTCAACATAATCATGGCAATCGTTTCTGCTCTGCAATTAGAAATATTGATCATTTACATATTATCTCAAGCCATGGCTGAGTTTATTGTTTTACTCACTGATGTTTCCGAAGCCAAACAGCTGTAGCAAACAGCAGCCAGGGGTTGTGTTATATGTTCGCTCTTTGCATGAAAACCTGAACATAAAACAGAGAGCATTCGACGAGTTTTTTTTTTTTTTTGATGCCTAAGGACTGTTTTTCAACAGGGAAATCATACTATCATTGCTGTCTATTGATAAAGACGTTTAAAATAATGACATCATAAATTCCATTTCGCTTAGTTGTATAAGTTTGTCATTAGTGGAGATCTTACTTTGACTGTAGCCCATAAAAACAAATTAAACTGCATGGCAACCATCAAATTAGACAAACAAACAGAATTATCTTCAAAACTACATGAACTCCCACTTTATGATGCCCTGACAAACCTACTGGAGTCGTCTGTTGTGAAAGAGGCTTCTAAATATTGATTTTGAAATCTTTCACCTTCCTTCTTTCCCAGCAAACGGAGCGATTCTTTCCAACGTTTTATCCTTCTTCTTTTTTCCTCCTCATCTCATGCGCTGTATACATGAGCAACATGCGTCTGTGGAATTTGGATTGTCCAGTTTTGTAACCCCAGTTCATTGTTAGTTATGTGACTGCCATCAGTAGAAAGTTCAAAGACTTTTCCTTCGTTGCAGTCAGTCAGTCACTATACCAATGTGAATTACATTATGTTAACAGCTGGATTCATTATGGTGAATGTTCATGTTCATCTTCTTTACTAATATGTCAAGCAACTTGCACGATTTCTTGTAAGAAACATTGTGCTAAGGTACTGTCAATACACATCCTTCACACCTTTCCCCCGTGCGTCCATTTTATTTGGTCGTTGTCCTCCTGCCTTCCTTAATGCTAAAAAAAAAAGTAATCAGAAAATGTATGAAAAGGGCAATGCCATTCACAAGTTCTAGTTGATACATAAAGGAATAAAAATGCAACAGCTTTCAAGCTAGTGTAGCCAGGTTTAACATGAGCTGTCATGTTTAGCACAGTCGCTGTGGTCTGGAGAGCTGAGGGTCGAGTTCCCCTTCTCCCAGCCTCCACCTGCCTGCAGACGCTGACCAGGACTAAAGGTTGGCTGGGGGCATTTTAGTTCACTGCACTTTGTTGTCTACCTCTCACTCTGAGAAGCAGACCTCTCTGGCCTGGCCTCGCGGGGTCAACCACAACATTGACTCGCTCCCAGCTTGTCAACGTGTCAGGGTGCATGCAGGCGTGTTGGAGAGGACGGAGAGGGAGACAGACACATGAAAGGCTCGCATGTTGTGAAGATGGAGGGTTGAAGATGGCCGCCTGAAACACTGTTCACATTATGCTCGGCCTATAAAGAAAAGACGGGCAGTCCAGTGGAGATGAAGTGACCCCTGTGGACCTGCTGTCATGTGACATCTTTGTTTTCCCGACCTGTGATCCGACACTATCCCAGCAGCAGGAATTAAGCTTCCGCTTTCAGACTATTTGTGGCTTGTAAATAAATTAATAATCGTCTTTGGCAATAGATACTCGATAGCCTTGTGTAAATACTCCCACAGCAGCTTTTTCAATCTAAGTTTAACTGAAACCCCAGACTAAAAACGGTTCTCACAACAAGCCCTGTCATTCTGCTCCAACTGAAAACATTCCCAATGCCAGATCACGTCAGATCAGTGTGCAAAAAGAGACACTGCACATTAAAAACATTCCTTTCTTAGAACTTCTCTTTCTTTGGATGAAGCAGGCATTTGAGTAGCATTTAAAGTGTTTTTTTTTTTTTTTTACCACAGCAGAAAAAATCAGGTCTATTAAACTGCTGCCTACCATGTTCATAAACAAAAGTCATGCTGGCCAGTAAGAACAGTCATAAAGATGGACATATCCAGCGTGTCCCCTCTTTCCATACAGTTTAGGTCGCTGTCCAAACAGCATAAGCGCCAATTGCAAAGTGTCAAAGCAATTACAGCGCTGACATCAGGGTGGTTTGGGGCGTACGGCTGACAGAGTGTAAATGTCCGCAGAGATGAACGCCCACCAGCTTTCGAGTCGTCCCCGCCTCCTCTGCACTTCCATCTGCTCCGTTTCCTGACGCATCAAACTGGACAAAAGATGCACAGATCCAATCGTAGTCATGGGACTTTGAGCAGCTAAAGATGGCAGTTTGTGACCAGCAAAACCGTATCAAGTGTTTTAATTTGCGATCATGCAAATGTATTTTGTGTTTTTGCATCCTGTTTGTGGGTGTTTACGTTGTGGTAAGCATTTTTAAACCCCATGTTGAGGGGGGTGGGCGGGAATCTTAAGGAAAAGAAAACCTTAAGAAGATGTTTTTAGATGTACTTATTTGAGCGATAGTACAGTAGATAGAGTTGGATATCCAGGAGAGGGAGAGAGAGAGAGTGGGGAATGACATACAGGGAATGGAACCGCCGCCCGGATTCCAACTTGGGCACCTTGCATCGAGGAAAACAACCTCTGCACATAGGACGCAATGGCACTGGGGCTCCAACCTTGGAGTATTTTTTTGATAGGGTCTGAAAGACACACATTTGGCTTTGTTGCTCTTGACTTTTAAGCCTTGTTAGGATAGAAACGAAATTTTTTTTTGAATGACTAGTCAGTGTATTCTAGAATAGAGGAGCACGAGGAAATCTATCCACAGTATATAATTGTATCAGAAACTGCCTAATACGCCTTTTTCATATGCTAATCTGACATACTTTGTGCTTCATATCAGTGAATTGAAGCCTTTCTTGATATATTCAGTGGGGGAAGTAAGTTCATCACTTGATGAAAAATGAATTGATGAAAAAAAATGTACCTTCGATGTCCCAGACAAATACATCCATAAGCCACTTACGCAGATAAGCTAAGTGGCAAACCTTACTCACTTGGTTTAATATGCCTGACTGGTGCTCAGAGAAAGAGGGAAAGCAGGGCAGATATGACGTACCCTCTTGCTCCCCCTCATTAATCTTAATAAAACAATTGACCCCTGAATTGCTTATTCTTGCCCTGCACCATTAGGCTGCATGACCGAGGCTTTAAATATTAAGCAGGCTTTGTAAAATTTGATAAAATGTTTAGTAAATGGCGTAAGGCGCAGTGCACTCATGGGCTTTTTCTCTTTGGCGGATGTTGTAAATGATAGATATGTTTTTATTAGACAGAATGCTGTTTTAAGCAGCATTGTGCTATTGATATTTGCCTTCAGCTTGCATGATTTAAGATGGCAGATACATGCAAGTCCATCAGGCTTTTACCTCCACTACCTTTCACAGCTAACTGCTCTGACATAATCTCTCGGCGGATTTTCTGGATTTAAAAAGACAGTGACCATGCAGGCTTCACTCACCGCCTGCGAGGATACTACACTATTTCTCGTTCCTCTTAAGCTGCACTATTTTTGCCCTTTTGCCCCCCTCAGACTGTGGCGTCAGAGCACAGTACACCACACAATATACAGTAATTTGTCTCTGATTAAAATTTCTGCTGAGCTTTGAAGCCCATACTGGTGTTCTGTGCTGAAGTGGTCTTCCTCGTCTGGTAAAAATTGAAAGCCTTTTCATCTCAGAGGGCTTAAGGGGTCAAAGGAACACCAAATAACCCTCCCTGTTGTGTTTCTTTTTTTTTCTCCTCAGTAGCTTGTAACAAACTGCACCTTTGTCGGACGTGGCCCCTGTCAGGCCGGGGCTTTGGGGCGAATGGGTGGTTGTGGGGGGGGGACTGCCCTCGGGTTCAGGCTTTGGAGACCCTGTCAGCTTCAAAATGGGGTCTGCTTTATTTCACCCCCTGACCTTAGGCCAAAAAAAGAGCCACGCAGGAAAAACAGAGAGATATACGATACATCAAGGCCTTGTGAAACTTCACGGCTGGGAAATGAGGAGGCTGCAGAGTGCAGAGTGAGCAGAAAATGAAGGAGCTTATTGTAAGGGGGGGATTCTTAACACCACAATTCCTACAGTATTCGGGGGTTGAATCAAGGTTGCTTTATTGTGAGATTGAAGCCAAGAAGTTTCATCTTTTGATGCTGACTTCCACATCGCAGTGCATTGTAGTGTTGCTTATCTTCTCTTTGCTGCTTCTCAAAGCTGCCATGAAGATCTGTCACAAGCTTTGCATATCATTTGCACCTTCCTTACTTTCAATCATTTACGAATAAATAAAGAGATAACACTGAAAAAGAAATGAGGTAAATTCATTTAAAAAGGAAAGCAAGCAGCATCCAATTTTCTTGAATGTAGATTTAAAGATAATGAAGTGCAACATTTGAGAAGAAAGAATACTTGTTTTCATCTGCATTGTGATTGATGAAACCATTAAAAGTCCGATTTTCTGTTTTCGGGGCGAATTGAAAGCCGTTGATAAATTTCCAACTTTGGCGCATCTGCATTAAATGAATGCAATTGATTGACTTGGAGATGTTGCTGCATAGCCAATCAATCCAAAGCGGGACAACACAGGGGACGTCCATGAGGATGCTAAGAGGAAGGGCCTCCTTTTGTTTAAGGGCCCCGATGTCACCCAGTCCTTGACCTTGAAAAGGGTTGATCCGTTGGGGTCCAGGCCCTCCGCTCCACTCCGGCCCCGGGTGAGAATGCATGGGACGAGGAGGGCTTGGCTTGCTCAATATGGGCGAGCCGGGCTTTCAAGCTCAGGGTCACGGGGTCAGCATCAATGCTCAGGAGTATTAATGAGTGACCTTCGGGAAATGGTGGAGGAGGAGGACGGAGGGATGGATGGATGGATGGAGGTAGGGAGGGAGGGAGGAGGTGGAAAAAAATAAGAGACTGGAAGGAGTGGGCGGGGTGAGTGGCAGAGAGAGAACTGTAAAGCCCTGAGAGAATGGAGGCTGAGACCTGTTTCACCAAGATAACAGAGATTGGCCTATGAAAATGCATCCATCACAAGACCACTAAGCCGGAGCCCTCTTTTGTGTGTCCATGTCGGCTAAGAGCGAGGGTCGAGGGAGGAGGTGGGAGGATGGAATAGGGATGGGAGGTGGTACGAGGAGGGGTGTGTGGGGGGGTCAATATGTGGAGATGGAAACTGGGGTTAGAGAAAGAGGGTGAGGGAGGGATGGGGTCGCTAAGGCCAGCCCTGCATGGACAAGTGAAGTGGGAACGCTCCATTGCTTATTCAACAGGGAGCAGATCTCCAAGAAGATAGAGGCCCACCAATCTTTTGAATTTGGGGGGATGGGAGGAGGGTTTGAGAGGGGGTGGGGGAGAGTTCTAATTTTGTCTGAGCGGAGGGGTTTGTGACAGAGTGGTCTGGATGAGCAAAGGAAGCGCTATGGCTGACATCCTCTTAGAGGTTAAAGTCTCGGGTGCTTTTCTTTTAATAAGAGTATGTTCAGAGGAAAATATGAGTGACAAGTGCACTGCTTTTAACCTGCTTTTATGCTCGCCAATGAATACACTCCTTTCTTGTACATAGTGGGAACTCAAATGAAATTGAATTTGACTTTATTTCAAATCTTTCGTTTCTTCCCTCGCATTCTGTGACCTTCGAAGTACTGACTTTATTCTGCTCTTCTTGTGTTTTGCGTTTAGCTTGCCGCGCTGGAGTGTTTTTGGCTTTACAATAGGGAGCTTGTCATTCAGTGTACAGTGCATTTCCATCTTCCTTTAAAGCATCACAGATCAACTCTATCTACAGGAGTGCAGAAACAGGATTGTATGCTTTATACTGACTTGTTGTTTTTTTTTGTTTTTTTTCTCCCATCTACTGCTGAAGTCTCAAGAATTTTGCAAAAAAAAAAAAAAAAAAAGTCCTCGCTTGGCTTTCAGTCTGTGATGTGAAAAGCGGGTTAACATGGATGAGCAACAGTCAAGAGATAGGCTGTAGATAGAGAGAGAGAGAGAGGGAGGGAGGGTTGTTCTGATGACTTCTGTTTTGCATTAAAAGTGGCACATTCAAATTAATGGGACTGCCTTCAACTTTATGCTCTTTTTCTCTCTCTCTCTCTCTTCTTTACCCTCAGGCTTTTTAATTTTCACCGGTCCTTCCCGTGGCGTCCGTCCATCCTGGAGACAGATGCACCATGGGCACTTTAAAGCTCTGTAATGTATACATTATTCATATCACTCCACAAAAGGTGCTCATTAAACTTTACATGGCCAATGGAGGAGGCAGCCATAGATTGAAAGTGTTGCCCGTATCACAAATGTCACAGCGGACTGACGGAGAGAGGGGAGTGAGCATTGCTGGGGGTTTGATTTGAAGATGGCTTTGATTTAACTCGAGGGTGATTTGCATTTGCCTTTATTCATTCTGCCTTTGTGTTTGCTATACTAGTACTACAGAGACCTTAAAAATACTTCAGGCCATAAACAAGATTCTACGAGCAAAATCTCTACATTTACAGATAGTTTTTAAGCATGTGTACAGCATTTCCAAAGATATACAACAATTAGATACTGCACTAAGGGGAAGATGTATTGAGTTCTTTAAGATGATGTATGTATGTATTCATAAACCCTATACACAGTAATTCAACATCAAATGCATCTTTAAGTGTGTCTAAACCCCAGTAGTGTTTCTCACAACACAAACAAGCTGCCATGGAGGGCCCTTTGGGTCGAACCTACACACTTTCCTTCTCCTTGGCCGGGGTCTTAGCAGAGCATTCCTCCCTTAATAATACAACACTTAAACCACCTGTATTGTCCATAAAAGGCCGGGGCTGGCAGGTACAGTAAACTGGTGGGATTAACAAAAGCTTGACGCCGAGCTGAGAAAAACATCCACACAGGGAAATGAGCTGTCATTACAGTAGCAAGCAGCACTCAGGCACTTCTGTGTGTACGCTCGTCTCTTCTGCTCGCTACCCCCAAGGTCCTCTTGCACTCATAAATACATAATTACGCCCACCGCCCGCCATGATGATTTCTGTTTTCATCAGCTGTCAGAAATGACCTGAATTACCCATCACTGTTTGACCCAAATGCAGCCGTCAGATATGCTAATCACAGCTTACATAACCACTCGTGCTCTTTTTCGCCGACTTAAACAGCATGTACACACGCGCCTGAAACCCCTTTAAGTATCACCTGTCAAAAGCTAAATAAAAATAAAGACAAAGGGAATATAAGAAATTTGAAACTCCAGATGAGGTGTTTTGCAGCCATGAGTTAACCTTGACTTTGACGTGTCTCAGTGGGAGGCGTGCTGAGCTGTACCTTTTTAATGTTTAACATGACAGGAAAGACAGAACAACAGCAAAGCCTGATGTCCCTGAAAGCTCTGACCTGAACTTATCCAATATGCAGGAGTGAGGCAGAGGAAAAACAAGACATATGTTGTTCGACTATCGCCTTTTATTTCTTTGTCTTTCAAGAAATATTTCGACAGCAGTAATTAAATATGTATTTATGGAGATATTTTCAGGGATGTAAACAATTCTGATATCACTCTTCCGACAATAAACTTAGCACTTAAATGTATTCCATTGAAGTTTAGTTGCACAGACTGTGCATGTTTGTGTTGCGTTAAAAAAAGAAATCTACATAAATAGCAAGTAGTAAATTGAGACGACCCCTTTCAACATCTTAAGAGTTGTAGCCTCAACATTGAAGGTTACGAAAAGCAAACCTGAATCTCCCAGTTTTTTTCTCTGTGGCTCGACTGTCTGGGTCTCCCTCTGTTAATCTCACGCCATCATAACCTTCCTGGACTCTTTTAAAGTCAAGTGTGTTTGACATTCTCGTGTTTGAACTCTTGTAACCCCCGCACAAGACAGGTTTCTTCAGACAAAACATGCTCGAGGTCACTGTGGGATTTGTCGGTACACTCACCCAGACTGATGGCATTAATATTTCTTTGTAGCACATTTTACACTACTAATCTAAACACCATCCATGAGAATTCAACGCAATATATTATTAAAAAATGATTTGCTTTCTAAGTCGACATAAATTCACAGCCGGCGGTTATTTGCATTATGTGTAATGTGTTTGCATATCGAGACTAGCTGATCATTTTGAATAAAGTACCACTTGCTCAAGTCCATTACATTATCACACTCTATCTCATGTATGTTGTTGTAATTAGATACATCTTTTTTTTATCAGATCAAGGGTAACATCCAAGTGAGAATTTTTAGCTGTCAGCGCAAAATCATCACAGCAACAAGTTGCAGAAAAGCTTTTTCTTTTTTTTTTTTTCAACGTTATCTCATTAGATGTAATTATAACACATATCATCTTGTATTATTGTGCAAATCAACATATCCCCAAGCTAAAGTCCTTCCCCCAGCTCCAACGCCTGTTTCCACATAATGCCGGGTAGATTTTGCTCTGCCGTCTTTTCTTTGCATAAACAGTGCCTGCAGTCAGAGTCTGCTCTGATCAAAGGGACAAATCTATCCAGGAGCAATCAGGTTGCTGCGCTAGGCCCGAGCTGCTGACAACTCCAGGCTCTTTGATCAGAAATACATCATCTTCAGCAGGCTGCCTGCCTGGATGCCTTTGTCTGGGGCCAGGAAATAGGGGAAGTGATAGCTCCCTCTTGGTGCTCTTCTTCGCTGCTACGCCTTTTGGCAGGCAAGATGAAAGCTAGCCCAATTATAAGTGAAAATACCCCAAGTGAACTGAGCTGAGCTTCATGGGTGCATCTACAGCCACCAACCCCCCTATATCATCTCTAAATCTCTATACTCTGTCTATGCATGATGGTACAAAAGATATTGTCAATTTCTCTTCTTCTCTTTCTTGGTGAAATGAGACTTTGGTAGCGATAGTGTGCCGGTACAATTGAGGTCACATCCAAAAGCATCGGTCTCCCTCTTCTCAATTTAGTAACTGTAGTTCTAATAACGTGGTCTTCTCCGGAAAAACGAAAAGGAAAAGTGAATGTCTGGGCTTCTAAGCACGACTCCTCTGCACTCCCCTCCCCTGCTTTCAACCCCCTTCCACTGTGAGCTAAAGTGATTTTTTTTTTGATTTTTTTCTTGCACCCAGCTTCAAGAGGTGGAACAGGAGATGTTGAATGATGGACAGGTGTGCAGGCATTGTGCTGTTCTGCTTTGCACTGGAGGAGATCATTGATTTGCATTACAGTCCCACACATAAAACACAACTCTCTCTCCCCACACACACACACACACACACACACACACACACACACACACACACACACACGCCCTCATCCACATCTCACTGTTCCACCCCTATGACTGCTCTGCCTCCCACTTGGCAGCCCACACCCCGACTCCTAATCAAGGAGTGAATGTTTATCTCACTTCCTGTCTTTTATAGGGGTGGAGTGTTATCTCGGGCTTCTAGTACCCACCTCACCTGGGCTGACCTAAGAGGGAAAGCTATCACACCTCAACCGCAGGCTTTACAAGCAACCCTAGATGATGCCAGAGCCATATGTTACCTCACAGCGAATATACATCTGGATCTATTAAATGAGGGTTATTGCAGGAGACTTAACCTTTCTCACTGTCACGCTTGGCTCATATCTTGGCTCAAACAAATCAAACCAATTTCACTTGAATAAATTACCGTGCATTTTTTTTCCCTCTATCTGTAGGCACACAGAGGGGGGAAAAGAACTACAACACCTTGGGAATTCGGCGATGCTCAAAGGTGTAATCCCATCCTGCGTCAACAGCCTCAGAAGCATATCAGGTGTCTTTAAGCTCATCCACCTGTCAGTGAGCTCTTCCAGCAATTACACATCTGTCAAGTGTCACCTATCTCAGCTCTCACTGACAAGGGTTATGTCAAGCAGTCAGCCATTACGGCGGCCCAAATGGAGTCTGCATTGTTTAGTGCTAGCAGGAAGTGGCCACGGCATGGAAGAGCGAGCAGGATCCTCAGTGTGTGACTGGGGAAGCTAAGCTATAGCGGTTAGTTTCAGAGATGGGGATGAAGAGCATCTGCTCATATATGTCAGAAGTAGAACGGCAGCAAGGCTGTTTTTTTGTTCACTACACCCAGCCTGGGGACTCATCCAGGCTGGTTAAATCTTTGCCCAGGGCAACAGCTTTTATATGCATGAGCTTGATTTGACCTGTCTTCGGGCTGTGAATCAGGTTATGCAAAAGAGGAAATCAGGAAGAATATTGAATATGATATCAAATTTAGGTCTTCCTCCTGTCTACATATCATCTTATTGATGGTTTGAAATGTATACAGTGGGATATGTTGTAATTGTCCTTGTTCTATATTGTTTATTTGACTCTGTGGTGGAGGAAAGACACCTAAACTTTATATCCAAATGTGCTATCACAAAACTTAAACCATTATTTATAGTATCATATTTGTGTAACATGTTTAATCATATGCTAGCTTGCTTTTTATTGGCAATGATAGCGAGATAAGATAGATACCACTTTTGTGTCTTTCTTGTAAAAGTAAGTTTAGAGCTAGCAGCAGGTTCAGGTTGCTGTATATGTACCTTTAGTTAGATATGTTTTGCAGGTAGCAATATGGTGACATCCATAATGAAACGCAACTAAAGAAGAGATTTAATGTGGAAAAAAACACTTGAGAGAAAATAAAAACAAGTTGAACATACTAAAACAAGTTAAAAGTGATACGAAAAGATGAAAATGCTGAAGGTTCAACCAATCAGGGCATTTAAGTGAGAGAAATATCACAATTATACTTTTATCGACAGGGAGGCTCTTTAGAGAGTAAGAACAACACAGGCAGGGATCTGTGAAGGAGGAAACAATTTTAGTTTGTGCAAACAGCAGCTGAAGTCTGATCGGACATTCGGGGTCTGACTGCCAACGCACAACGAGGAAAAGCACAGCATCAACAGCTGTTCTTGATGAAAACCATTCGAAATATCGTTGTCAATATCAAGCAAAACCATCATCATCTTTAAATTTAAAATCACATCATCAATATCATTATGTGCACAGGTGTTCATGAAATAACAATCAAAAGTCAATAGAAATCATGAAAGAAACAAAAACATTTGAAGCTAACTCAGGGTGAAAGCAACAGTAAAAAAAAAAGTGTGTCGATAAAAAGCATCAAAACAAGCTAGTTTCCCTCCAGAGGTTAATTAACTTTCCAGTACCACAAGAGCTAACCTGTTTTTGAGGGATGTGTCTGATATATGTTTAATTGTGACAAAAAAGAAAAAAGATGAATAATGCATAAATGTTCAGTTAAGTTGCAGCTGTAGAGCAGGAAACACCTTTTGTTATCTTTTTGTTATTTTGTGAGAGCAGAAAGCACACAATTTAAAATGTTTTTTGGATCAACGACTTCCTATGCAAATGAATCTGCAATGAAAACTAAACATCTCTGACTGTAGATTAGAATAGTTTCACATACACAACAGTTTCATACTGTTAGCTTGTACGGTACATACTTCAAGGTTGTCACATTTCAAGGTCCTCACAATCTTCTCCTAAACATTTCTCAGCCTTCTTTAATATTTCAGTGCATGTGGCGGCCTGAGAGGATCATCAGATCCTGCCTCATCGGTGTGGCCAGTTGTATTGCCGGTTAACACCCGGTCTTTGTTGCTCTCTCAACTGAATTTTGTATCACAGGTGCCATGCTAAGTGTTAAAAGCACGCAAGTAAAGGAAAGAAAGATTGAATCTGGGTCACTTTAATGCTCTCGTCCGTCACACCGCTACATCTCCTCAGGCCTGAGACGCAAGGCACATTGTCAAGTATTAATGAAGAAGACGTCCCTGTAGGGCTGGTGTTTGTCAAACCAAATTACATACATTCAGTTGGATAGGTGAGGATTAATCTTTCAAATCCCTTCTGGATGTGTAGGATGCACCATACAATCCCACACTGAAAATAACCCCCCTGATGCTGACGTGAATTGGCTGAGCAGAAGCATTGTGCTGTTATGGTATACATACTGCAGGATGGGATGCCAGTAAACAAGTTAATATGCTGACAGAAAAACAGCACCTTCAGTACTATAGCTGTGGCTGGTGGTAAATAAACATCAAGAAGAAGTAGGACAGACTATATTCTTACAGAGTGCCAGCCACTGTTTGCTGATTTAATCATTGTTTTCTTCCATTTTTGGACTTTCAGCGAAATGAATAATTCTGAGTAGTTTTCGAAAACATTGAAATTCGAACAGAACAGAGGAGAAAATAATACATAAAAAACACACACACACATAATAATGTCTTGCTTAGGTGGCCGTAAAGAAACAGAGAGCTTAAAGCACATGCAAATGTTTCTTTTGTACTTTTTATAATCACTCGAACAAAGAATGTTTCAAAACATTACATATTCAAACCCACTCATGTTAAACAACCTGAACAAAAAAGTAAGCAAAGGAAGAATCTATTCCAGCTCTGCCAATTGTACATTATCAATAGCTGTGTATGCGTTCTGCTGTATTAAAAAAAGGCCTTTCTCCACAAGCCGCTTTATAGAGACGGTTGGAGCTTTTGTCCCATGTGGAGTTCTTTATATGGATGTGGATAAGAAAAATTATCTTTCAATGAAATGCCATTGATGATACAGAGACGGGCTGCTGTGACAACGCCAAAGCGATCCACATCCTGGCTCATTTATGGTGGGGATTTGGTGTACCATGGGAAAGAAGGAGCACTGGAGGTGGATGTGAAGAATTCCCCACTACATCTCCGCTGCTGGTGTCTTGCTGAGATTTAAATAAGCCTAAAGATTACTTGAGGGCCTTTAAATGCAAATTTTGGTGAGTGTGCAAAGCCCATCCTGTAAACCTCAGCCTTATCATTTGCCTCCCAGATTAGGGCCAGTCTGAGATGGGAAGCTGGCTCCAGGCCCCCCCAATAAGCTGCGGGCCAGGGGCCACTCCACTGAGAGAGGCATGGGGAGATGGATGGAAAGGGATGAAGCTTGCTGTGCCAAGGTCAGTGGTGGCTGTACTCACAATAATCAGCAAGTATCAAGAGACTTAGATCTGGAGGTTTGCTTATCTTACTTCCTGCTTGCTCGTGTGTGTGTGTGTGTGTGTGTGTGTGTGTGTGTGTGTGTGTGTGTGTGTGTTTTTGTACAATTTTTGCTTCTTCAAACTCAACCCCAGCAGTCACGAGGGCTCTCAGCCAGAATCTTTGACAGATAAGGTGATAATCAATTAAACAAATTAAGAAAAGGTAAGCACAACTGTCTTGTATCCCATGCATTATAGAACACTTTGCTGCACAGCTACAGCAGTTGGCCCGGTGTCCTGCACCTTCTTTTTTTTTTTTTCAGCAGGGATAACAGATGTTGGAAATGGCTTTGATAGGTATATTGGCCCAGAGGAAAATCCAAGAGTATTTATGGTTCGAAACATGAAAGGATCCTGGCTTGTGGATACATTTATATTTGAATGGCACCCACTTCATTACTTAATGATTTGAAAAGGCTGTTAGGGAGCTGAACCTGAGCCAATGAACTCATGACCCTGCTGAGTCAATGTGCTAAGCAGACACATGCTCTGCTCCCGGCAACTCCACTTACTCACAACACGGAAATATGGCATAGACATATGGAATTAGGGAGAGTACATTAGATGAAATTTGAATGAACCAGCTCGTACGGGAATTACATCTATAACATGTATACTGCATATGTAGTGTACATGTGGGGATTTTTTCTAAAGAAGGAATGAAATTATATTATATTACATCTTTTCTTTTATTATTTTGGTTTTCAGATATAAAAATATCTTAACACAAGTTAGCAGAGGGGAAATAACTTATGAGCACTTCAACCTTTGTGATGCTAATGAGGCGGCTTAGGGCTCTACAATAACTCATATTTTGCTTGTCTTTTTGAGCTAACCATGTGCACTAAACACATCCAAAAAAGTTATTCTAACACATTAAATATAAAATGGTTCATGCACATATGCAACTTAGCATGATAAATTATGAATAATCAGATAGAGCCCTGGATACATTACAGCGCTTAGCTAGCATTGTGGTAATGGAAGGAGATTAGCGTGAGTAAATGTGGTTTAGTGAAGACCTTTTGGTTGAAAAACAAACTCTTGCTGTTATTATAGACTCAAAAGAGACAAATCGACAGTCTGGTGTTAAGTAAAAATACATTACAAACTTGTCTGTTAGCTTATTCGCACACTTCAGTATTGTTTTACTGCACATCGATTTGTACTTTCAATAATATCAAAATGATTGCACATCCCAATGTTTCCTCCTGCCTTCAGCGCAGACTACTACAGAGAGGTTTTTTTTGTTGGGCCAGCACCTACCAACAATTACTGGAACTGCAGCTGAAGGCAATTCTGGTCTGGCTTCAGTGGTGAACCCTAATGGTTGCTGCTTGCTGCTAAGCAGTATGACTCAAACAGTTATGTTGCTAGAGGGCACCAACATAGTCGCTCTCTGGGAGGGTGCTTTTACTATTCCCTGCTCTGATGGTTTTTAGCTTTGGCTTTCCATGCCCCTCACTTTTCAAACCACTAAAAGTCTGCAAAGCTATTCATTTTTTTTTTTTTAGGCTCATATCAGACTATCTGCAGCACTGAGGTCACTGAGCTGCACCCCTATATTCTTCACCGTGCTTGTACTCTAAAGCACATAATGTCACTCTCACCTCGCTGTAGCTTACATTGTGTGCATCTGGCACAGTGTGTAGGCACAGCTGGTGTCAACAAGGACCTGCGCTGTCAAAAAGCACCAAACTCAGGTCAAGGTCAGGCAGGGAAAACTTAGTGATGGTTGGAGGAAGGATGGTGGCAGTCTTGACTGATGATGTGGTTGACTGCTCTGCCTCTAACAAACGTGGACACACGCACACACACACACACACACACACACACACACACACACACAAACACACACACACACAAAACCTATTCCCTTTCATCCCCCTTTTTCTTTAGTATTTCTCCTTGTCATACACCCCCTCCTCCTCTTTTCTTCTCCCAGGTGCTCAGAAACGATGTGGATGAGGTCGAGGACATGAAGAGCCCACCGGAGAGAGAACAGATGTCACATGCCTCTTGCACCACGCTCAGGGATGTGTAGGTGTGTGTGTGTTCTGTGTGGTGACAGGTAGCGTGTCGTGGTTGAAAGGTAAGGCAGGGCCCAACTCCCAGTAGGAAATGGAATGAAATGAGGGCCAATCAGGCAGGGGAGGGGGCGGGGGGGGGGCACTGGGATGAAAAAGAAATGTATGAAAATAGCTTGTGGATGTTGACACCTTGTTGTCTTGTGTTCAGTTTGAACTTTACAAAAGCATGTCAGTCAAATGTGGGGCTTTAAAAAGTCTCAGAGCTCAGAAGAGAATCCCAATAATCAATAAGTAAACAATCAAATGTGCATTTCATTTCAACCGTAGAAAGACCTGACGTAAATCACAGAGATCTACGAGTAGAGAGACGTTCACTGCTGCTGCAGCTGACAAGACCAGCTCTTTTGCCATGTTGGCTTGCATGCTTTCATTTATCATTCATGGGTCATATTGTTCTAGATTGGTGATTAGAAGACAGTTGGCAGGTTCAGAGCTACATTAATGGCCTGAACATATGCACCTACACAAGCACACAGAAAAATCGTTCAGAGGTTGCCTTTAAAAAAAAATAATAAAAAAAAATAAAAATTAATGCTATAATTTAATGCCATTTAATGCTATAAGCCGGGCACTAAAAGCCTTATCACTTGTAAATTCAAAAGTATAGTATGTTCTTGATCAAGATGCTGCTCCATCTGTGTCGTAATTACCCATACTCACCTGTGAATTAAGTCATTAGAAATCACGCTGATAAGATACATGTCGTGTCCACCTTCCCTTCCACATGGTGAGCAATCCCCCCCCACATCCCCTGTGATACCTCCCTCTGTGATAATGTACATATTCATTATTCAACACGACCTGTCAGATTAACAGAATATTCGAGAGATTAGCTGGTTAGCTGTCTGGTGGTCTTGTCTTTTTATCCAGTGACTAGAGTGCCCTGACTAAGCACATCATAATGGCAGCAGTCCCAAGTGGTGAGTAGTGAGGGCGGAGGAGGAGGACACCTACTTCTGCTACTTTTGATCTGGACCCAGTTCCCTGAAAGGTTGCGATGGATTATGCTGTCTCTAAATGTTTGCATTAATCATAACTGCTCTGATGTACGTGTATGAATATTTACATGCCATGTTTGGCCACAAGGGAAAAAAAGATTTATCCTTCAGTTGGAGTCAGAGGTATATCTTTGAGCCAGCATCTTCTATACCTTCCAGGTGCAGAAAGCCTGTGTGTATCCGGTTGGAGCTTAAGTCTTCAAAGCCACCTTCATGTAGTGGCCGATGAGTCCTGCATGATAAGCAGGCGTCTCTGTCCTGCAGCACAGCTCTCTCTTGGATGATGAAGGAATTAGAACCGAATGGGACTCTTTCCTAGATATGAAGTCTGTGTATGTTGGGAGAGTAAATGCATGCATGTGTGTTTGTAAATGTATTTATTTAAGTGTGTTTGTGTGTGTGCAAGCCGAGCTTTTAAATCTGAGCCAGTCATGGAGTTTTGCACGGTTTTTGCAGTTTTTCTTTTTTCGGTCTTTCGTTTGAAGGTGACATCACTGTGAGGATTCTCCACTGTGTGTTTGATGTACATGTGCTCACAATTATGCCCTAGTTTCCACAGGGAAACCAGTGGGTATGGAAAGTGTATTTAAATCTGCATTACATAAGTCTACAATCAGTGGATATGGTAGTGATTCAAGCTATGGTAAACATGTTGGCAAGAACTAATCAGAGAATCTTTCATCTTCTGTGTGTATTCATCATTCTGGCACAGTACTGTATACTTTGAGGCCTAGAGAGGTTGTGTTGAGGTTGTGCAGTTTGTGTGTGTGTGTGTAAAAGGCGAAGGAGGGCAAACACACCAAGGTTAGTTCATTAATTGGTGGAGCAGATATATTGGACTGCAATTTATTAATGTTTTACAAGAGTATTGCCTCATTCTCGAATTACTGTCCAAGCTGAACTTACGGCTAATTCAGCCTTCAGTGCGTAACTCCTCTGGGTTTCATTTGTCAGGGCACCCTGAGTGTTTACAGTTAGCTCTCGTTGTTAAAATCAACCTGGTCCGACTCTCTGTACGGTTGACTTCTTTAACTATAAGGTGCCACATCCCTGTTCTGTGCAAAGAGGAGCAGCAGCCCCCCAAAGAAAGCACAGTGGGGGCATCGTAAAAGAAACTCACAGGATATTGGAATAATGACTGTTGTTTTCAAAAAAAACAAAAGAAAACAGGACAGCCAAACTCAAATCATTTCCTCATGTATTTGTCCAGAGCGGTCGTAAAATCTTCCGAGAACACTCAAAGTTGTCTGCGGTTTGCTAATCCAATATGGAAGGGGGCATGAAGAGAGGAAACAGTGCCTCTCACTACCTAGTTATCTTGCTGAGTCCGCCATGCAGCCCTGAATCCGTTCTGATTTTTGGCCTATCAGTCTGCAGAGTGAGGGCACAGCCACTGAATTAATGGTCAGGAGATTTATTTGTTTGGTGTAATAAGGACTGTAAAACAGTAAGAGCTCTGTGCAGCATTGCAGCCCCCCCTTCTGCCCCGTGGGTACAATCAAATGTTGCCAGTAAATCAATAGAGCTGGAAGAGGTTTTTATAACCCGAGTTTAACACCAGGCTCTAAGTGCTCCAGGTGGCAGGTCATTTGTTCATTATCCCAACTTATCACAATAAACAATGGCAACTCTGATTGGACTACTCTGCTGCTAAGATGGGGGGGAAAATCTGAGTGGAAGAAGACAAAAAAAATCTCAGGTGGGCAAAGGGAAGGGCTAATAAGGAAGGCAGAGAGTGGGCAGGAGACAGGGGAGAGGCAGAAGATTAACCGCTGTAATTACGTACAGGAGCACAGAGGAGGACCAGGACAGTAGGAGTAACAGATAGTGTGAGAGCTCTACAAGCTGTCAGCCTGTACTGATGACTCCTCTGATGCCATCGCACCACTTTATTTCACTGCCACCAACAGGTTTGAGCTTTGGAGCTGAATATTGTAAACACAAACATTGGAACCTGCTTCTTTATTGAGAGAATGGCAAATGTTATTCTCTCTGCAAAGAAGACAAAAAAACGGTTGCAGTTTGGGTTCCGTTCAGAAATATGATGAATCGCTTCAATCATTTTGTAACCTCTTTAAACGTGCCTCAAGCTGCTCCTAAATAAAAGTGCAAAAGTTAATGAGAAGTACCCACTGTCATGCTAACATAGGAGAGCAGATAATGAAAAATGATAGTGATTTAAATCACTGAAGAAATACAGTTCGAGTAAAAGCGTCATTTTTGCATGAATATTATTTAAAAAAAAAGACGAATCTAAAAACCATGCTTGTGCAGCAAAAGCAGTTCGATAGGCCACCCTGCTGTTTGCAGATGGCTCTACCCAAAGACCCTTACAGTAATGTGAGTGCATTTTTGTGACCCCACTGGGAGTTGAACTCCTAACCCATGACAACCGCATGCTTGATCAACTGCACCACATTGGACCACATGGTTTTGCACCTTGTAAAGGTGGGCAAAGAGTTTGCAAAAGACACTGAGCATATAGAAAACACATGGATTTACCATCCCCATACGGTACAGCGCACACATACGCACGCACACACACACACACACACACACACACACACACACACACACACACACACACACACACACACACACACACACACACACACACACACAAAAGTGCTCCAATCTCAGTTATTCAAATTTTCTGTGCCTAATTTATGACTCCTGTACAGGAGCGTGGCAGCTGGAGTTTGTAATTATACAACACACTCCACTCTTTCTGTTCTGCCGACACACTGCTGCATAATTTACACGTCTATTAGCTCATCAATTACAGTGTAATTACTTAGAGGCACAACTAGCTTTTTACCATATTATAAAGCACGTCATCAAATGAAGAAGGCAAACAAGCAAACAAACGTGCAAACAAGCCGATTAAGACGGCGCAAACAAAGATGTAAATTGAAAAGCCGGACTTTTATTAGTATGTCACAATAACTCCTCCAACATAACTTTTCTTCTTCTTCTTCTTCTTCTTCTTCTTCTTCTTCTTCTTCTTCTTCTTCTTCTTCTTCTTCTTCTTCTTCTTCTTCTTCTTCTTCTTCTTCTTCTTCTTCTTCTTCTTCTTCTTCTTCTTCTTCTTCTTCTTCTTCTTCTTCTTCTTCTTCTTCTTCTTCTTCTTCTTCTTCTTCTTCTTCTTCTTCTTCTTCTTCTTCTTCTTCTTCTTCTTCTTCTTCTTCTTCTTCTTCTTCTTCTTCTTCTTCTTCTTCTTCTTCTTCTTCTTCTTCTTCTTCTTCTTCTTCTTCTTCTTCTTCTTCTTCTTCTTCTTCTTCTTCTTCTTCTTCTTCTTCTTCTTCTTCTTCTTCTTCTTCTTCTTCTTCTTCTTCTTCTTCTTCTTCTTCTTCTTCTTCTTCATGATACAGTATTTGAAATGCATTATGCATGAAACAAGTTGCTTTGAGATTTGTCGTTTTGCTGTGTATACTGAAGTCTCAACCAACACAAGAAGAAGAAGTGAGGATGAGCCCTCTACAGTTTTGCAATGTGGTTTGAATTCTTGTTGTTTCAGTGAACTTATAGGGTTGTGACACGCTCTTGGCTCCCTGGGAACTTCACACTGGAATTGGGTGTGTTAGGGCTTATGTTGGGAACATATTTCTTCTTCTGCTCTTCCGCTCTTGATTCAAGTACATTTCAAACACTTTTAAATATCGCTCAAAATAACCATGGATGAAGTTAAAAGAAATAAATGGCAGCGATCCCATCATCAAAGACATCTTTGCTGCAGCTCTGAAGTGTTGCAAGTCATTCTTTGACAAAAACACAGACAACACTGTGTAGACTTAGACAGACTCTGTGCGGAAACTCATTGAAATATACTTTTAATAAACGAAAGCCTCCTTTCTTTACAGCTTTGGCTTTTCCTTTGAGTTTGTACTAAGAAAGAAGAGCCCATTCAGTGTTCAGCACATTCACCCTGCTGTTGTTTTGGCTGCCGCAGGTCATAGCGGTGATAAATCTGGGAAAGTTAGCCTTGGTAATGGACTCCAGAAGGGGTCTGGGAGTTAAACAGTGATGAGCAATGGAAACTGTGGTCAGCAAGAGAGCAGCTGTAACCCTCTAACAGGCGTGGACAAGATGGGAGGAAGGAAACAGGCGAACATTCAGAGAGGCCCAGCGCTGGGTCTATTTTAGGATATACATGGGCTGGAGGGAGAGGCGGGGTGTGGATGGAGCGGGGGGGGGGGGGGGGGGGATATGTTGAGCAGCACATGTGGATTTGCTGCAGGGCTGACTGTTGAAGAAGTAGAGAGAGCTCAGCAGGAGAACAAGAGTCCTGGAGATGAATAGTTTGTAGAGAAGCGTTGTTAACTCTAAAAAGTCCTTTTTTATCTTGGGTGTGCCTTGAGAGTTTGTGTAAAGGGTAAGTGGAGCTGCACAAGTATAGCCCTGGAAAAAAAAAAAAAAAAGTAGCAAGCCACTGTTGCATAATCCTCTCGGGACATGGTTAGGATCTTGCAAAGGCACTGTGAAGAGAAGGATGATGGGAAGAAGGAGAGAGAGAGAGAGAGAGAGAGAGAGAACTCTGCTGCTTTTTTTGTCATTAAGGTCATAAGTGCTCTCTCTCTCTCTCCCTCATGGTTTCTTCTCTCCGTTTCACCTCTGACCTCAGAATGATCGCCGATTAATGCCGTTTGTTGAACACAACAGATTCTTTGTGAACATGCAAAAGAAATAGCACTGGTATTGATATGTATATTAGCCCCAATGGACTCGGTTTTCTTTGCAGTTTAACATTTCATATTGACGAGTATTGGCTGCCACTGCAACTCATTGCCCAAATAATGGATTTTATGGGTCTTGCTCGATGGGAATCCACAAAATGATTGGTTTAAAAAGCAAAGATGTTTCTTTGGAAATCAATACTGATTATGACTCAAAAGGGCCAGACTGTTATTGTGAGGTCGTCTATTTAATAGCCTCTGCTGTTTACATTTTAATCCGCCTCTTATTTGTGTTTTGAGTTCCAAAGATTCTTGCCACAAGGGCTGAAATCCCCTCGTCTGGCTTTTGTCTTGACAAAGTAAATAAATGATTCGGTACCTTAGCTGGTCGGGTTGGAATGTCAAAGATCAAGAGGTCAGAGCTGCAAGCAGCCAAATTAGGTTTGAGGACGCCATACGCTCAGTCCCGCTCTATTTGATTACTGCCTACCCATGTGTCCTAGAACATGGACAAACAACGAAAGCACAGCTCTCTGGTGAGTTAATAGTGGGAATGTGAAGGTGAACATACAAGCAGAGTAATTCAGCCACCTTCTTACTTTTTAGCACAGCCGTCCTGGTTCGATTAAGACCTTATGTGGTAAAACAAACGACGAATAGCAGCCGTGTCGAGACAGTGAAGTAAAGTACTTGGCAAGTGTGCTGCGTCTCAATGGGAAGAAAAGAGTCTTATGTGTCTGTTATTGTAGAAAAAGTTAGGCCTTCTCCTCTGCAATCTGTCATTTGTTTTCAGGGAAGTAGACAACCCACAGGGAATGGATCTCATTCAAAACATTAAAGCTGCTTCCAAAGCACATGAAGTAAACAAATTAGACCTGGTGCTTCAGCTGGCTCAAATGACAATGTATCTCAATAATTGGGAATGATAAAGAACATCTTTGATATGTCGCAGGCTCGGCCGTGTCTGGAAAGCAGTACGAAAGGAAACCTGTGGTTTCACTTCACCATCTCAGTCTCATTATAAATCTCTCAGCGATAAATTTTAAAATGCTGTGTTTGGCTGAATAGACACTTATGATTTGGCACAAAACAGACACCACGGACGCCTCACTTCAGCGAGCTGCCAGCCTGGCTGTGTAGACGACAGAAAGCAAGCAGCGAAGGCGCCTCTCCGGTGGAAATTATGAATATAAAGTCATGCATTATAGATTTGCTTGTGAATTTATTTATTCCCCTGCAAAAGTCGGAAATGTAAGCCAGCCAAATCAATGTGGGAGAGTTCATCTCTGTCCACCTAATCATTTGCTAATGGCTACTATCAATTGTCTGCCCACGGCTTCTGCATCCAACACTGTTGCAATTAAAGTCAACAAGCATATACTGTACTGTCGGCTAAAGGTGCTTTAGCATGGGATTTCAGGTTAATGTATTGATTATCTTCTGCATGGTAAATTGGATTTATTCCACACCATCAGTCTTGTTTATTTATTTATAATTGTGCTGTAATTTATCAAAATTGAAAGGTTTCCTATCTATCTGATGGGTGAGAGCGTTAGCTGTCAAGGTTATCAAATGTATTGTTGTATTTTTCGGTATAACACGCTTCATTCTTTTGATTCATGCACCAAATGTTAAATAATAAAGTAAATCTGAGAAAAGGGACAAAAAAACAAAAACAAAGTGAATCCTCAGAGAAAGACTAACAGACCTAAATGTGCAGGGCTAAAGTAATTCAACACTGGACCCTGCTTGTAAATCGCACAGACTTAACAACAGCTTGCACTTTCTGAACATGATACTTATTTATTTATTTGCTTGCTAGCCAGCCCTGCACCCACAGCCTTGTGCTTCTGCCAGCATCAAACAAATACATCGAAAACAAAGGAACGCTTGCTTTTTGAGTGTAGTGATTTATTCATGATGCCCCGGAGTCCTCCTGTCCATTCCAGACACGGCTCCAGTGTTTCAGTCACTGTTTTTGTACAGACATGGACACTGCTCTAACGACATCTCGTGATCACAAAAGTGGTGGTTGTGTATGCTCTGCGGAGGGTGCATATTGTGTTTGCACCTGTGTGTGTGTGTGTGTGTGTGTGTCTGTGTACATCCTTGTATATTATTTATTGAAATACACTATAAAGTTGTCCTCCTACATCAGTTTGAATTGAAAACAACGGACAAAAAAGGAACAAAATGAAATATTTTAAATTAAACCGGCTGTACCATATATATCTTTTTTCAATATATTTGATGCAGGAGAAGATCCCTGTTTTCTTAAGGCAGTCTCACTGTCAGAGGAATGATCCTCTATATGTGCATTAAATAGTTTGCGGGGATCTTCGCAGTAAGCTCCTCTCCTCTGGCATTGATGTTCACTAATGTACTCCACCTCCCCTTGGGTAGACCTGTCTGGATCATCTCATCAGAATCCTATACATCCATCCATCCCATCATGCACAGCCTTAAACCGCCGTCATTGTCCGTAATAAAACGGTCTTATAGCCCAGAGAGACTGTTTGATTGCCTGGCTATTCACCATAATATAATATTCTCCCTGTAGTCTGCACTTTAAACCTGTCTCACACTGACAAGCGTGCATCATCCTGTGGGGTCAGCGGGGTCCCCCATCACTGTCCAACCACCTCGTGTGACTGACGCAAATCCTATAGAATTGCCTGTTTTGAACTCGAGCATGCGTCCCCTCTTGACACTTGCAGCACGTCTGCAGATCTCCAGTAACAATATCACCTATAGAATCAATCCCAGCGCTGTGTTTGAGGCCTATGGAAGCCATTGATCAGCGCTTTTGATGTCACGGCCTCTCATAAATTGCGACCTTTTTAGTATTGGCATGCTCTGTCACTGCAGGAGACGGTGGTGTAATCTTGGCTCTCTCCAGTGGGCAGAGCAAAGGGGCTGTAGGAGTTGGAGTTGAACCATGCGGCGCTGTGTCACAGGTGTCGATGGAGCTGCTGCTTATTGACAATTAGGCTCCTTTGGACCTCCTGGAATGAAATCTGGGACGACAAGACCATGTGTTTGAACCTGACCTGACACCTCATTCAAGAAATATTCAATCGTGGCCCCTCAATAGGAACTTCTTTTTTATTATTAATAAAAACAAGTAGGTGTACTATGTCTTTGAAGGGCAGCTTATGAGAGACCTTTTAAACAACTTTTATTATTTTGCTCCAAATCACAACAGAAGTTTCTCATGACATTACCAAAAAAAAAGAACATCTTTATTAGTCCGAGCAACTAAACATTTATCCGGCGTGAGCAAGCACTGAGCAGCAGTGGCAAGAAAAAAACAACAACATCCTTTTAACAATCAGAAACCTCGAGCAGAGCCAGTCTTATTAGTGAACCGCCATCTGCTGCGACTGGTTGAGTAGAAAAAGTGGGATGTAGAAATACACAGAATGAGAAAATAATGATGGAAACTAACAGACAACACGTTAAATATTAAACAAAGAGAATACTGACTTAAAGTAGAATTAAAGTGACCATGTTCAGTTTTGACAAAAGAAGCCAATGAGAGAAAAAAACTCATCGCAAAAAACTTGAGGCTGGCTCCAAAGGCCCAGAATTCCCATTAAACGAATGTTTTATTATATTAAGGCGAAGAGCTTTCCATTCATTTGAATAGTTAGGGGCGTGGCTGATTTGACTGACAGGTGGGCGTGTCGTAATGACGCTGTTTACAGCAGTCTGAAGGCCCAGCTAACTACAGATTAACCTTTTTTACAGAAAGCATTTGTATGCATCTGAACGTAACTTACAAAATAAACATGGCAGTATGACAGATTCTAAGCTTTGAGTGTGAAATCAAAGGGCCAGTATGGTGAATGATAAAAAATAGTCCAAATTTGACTTGTACAACAAACATGAAGTATAATAATAACGATAGTCTCACTTGTCACTCCCGCATATTCAACGAGAGATATCCAACAGGCAGGCATTGTGTTTTTCTGAGTCTTAATAATCACATAAGGCAATCTCTTTCTATTCTCCCCTCTCCAGCATTCCAAGCTGTTGGAGTTGTCGGGTGAATGCAGCAGTCAGAAGTACTTTTACTTGTTAAAATTGACCATAAACAGCTCATTGTTATAGGAGGGCCCGGACATGGTCATTTGATACCGGCACTAGAGGAGCTTCTCGCTCTTTAGCTATCCTGTTATTTCACTCTGGTACACATGGGCTTCTCCAGATGAAATAAAAGGAGTATAAGATAAGCAGAAACTGCAAAGGAAAGATATGTGTAGAGTTTTATTGTACACAAGGGGAAATGTTAAGAGCTACGGCTTATACTCACGGTGAATATTAATGTTAAAGTGCATTATAATGGTCTCTTTTTGCTTTCAAGATACAAGACTTTTTTTCACAGTACCTTTCTCTGTTTGCATCATTCTTTGCAATTTATTTGCTGCAACAATGAACTTAAAGCAGCTTGAAGGAAAAACATGGTCGGAGAAAAACAAGGGAAAAATAAAGCAAACATATATTATTGAAAAATCTGAGTTGTTTGTTTGGTTGAATGCAAAAATTTCTCTGTGAAGATAAAAGAGATGGCGCTTTTAGTACCCCACCTGTCTCTTTCCACAGCGCTCCCCTATCCACACCCCCCTCCCCTCTCTGTTTCTCTCCTTCATATTCAGCCCATCATCAGCCTGGCTGACGGCAGTCTGATGTGTTCTCAGCGTGCGCCTTTACATGCACATGTCAGCGCAGTTGAATGAGTCACCCGAACTGACAGCAGATGGTGCTCTTTGGGTACGAGAGGCCTGATCCATCCACTCAGCCCACTCTCCATGCAATCTATCATCATTCTCCTTCTCTGTCTTCTCCCACAAGACCACTGAGGGGACTCTGGACCACCATCCTCTGTGCCATCATTTACCTTTGTGCAGGGGAATGTCAGTCTGCTCAGCCTTGGGCTTTTTATCCAGGGAGCTGGCGGCAGCTAGTCGACATGCAGTTGAGACAGGGATCCATGGGGCACTTCTTAATGATGTGGTTCAGTGATAAACCTGGGAAGACTGACTGACTGACTGAAATTTGTCTCGGTGTGTGAGGGGAAAAGCAAGAGAGAGAAAAAAAAAAAGACACATTGAAGAGAGGCTGCTGGAGGAAAGCATATAGACAGAGGGTAACTGAAGTTCAATGCTTTAAACTGTTCAACTTTTCTCATTCCCCAAATGTTTGCATTACAAAGTGTATAAAAGATGTTTTCCAGCAGTGGGGATATCATTTAAACAAACCCTAAAGTGATGGAGACTCACTATAAGAACAGAAAAAAGACAACCATTAGCATACATTAAATGTGCACATAGGGAGAGATTTTGCTCAGACAGTGTCTATAATGTGATATAAAAGCCTTAATGAATTCATTTGAGAACCTGATATACAGTGTGTAGGATTTAGCTGTTCACAAGCTCTCTGACCCATTTCTGCAATGCAAATGTTTTAATATGCCAGAGTGTTGCTTGAAGCCAATCAGGTATATTGCGGTGATTAGATTAAAATCCGATTTTTTCCGTCAACTCAGCAAAGCTGTATCGGTAGTCAATTAAGATCTGTCATAATGTGATGGAGGACAGTTTGAAATGATCCCTTGCTCTGCTAAACGTATGACAGGCTACTACTAAAAGGGTCACTACCGCGACCTTGATCCACCAGAGGCTTTAAATACACAATCTGCTGGTTTCAGCATATGCAATATTTCTCGTAGTCTCCAAGTGAAACGTCAATGAAGCGTGTCTGCAGGCGCCGGTGCAGACAGTTCTTTATACATTTCCCATTTTCCCACACAATAGAAATCAATGCACAAGTAATTCACATATTCATTAAGAAAGTATGTCCACAGTTCTAAGCCTATTTGTGAATTAGCAGACAAATTATTCCTTTTCACATTAGCGCTTTGACTGAGCGGCAGGCAGTGGGATTCAGGCTGGGACACTTTTTTTTTTCTCTCTGTTAATAGTCCTACTTAATACTCATCAATCATAGCAGTCAGAAAGTATTGATTGCTCGCTAGATTAAATCAGAGTTATTCCACTGCAATGGCTATTAGAAAGTACAGCTATTACAGTGAAACAGTTCTTGATTTACTATGAGAGCGGACCGGCTGCTTTGAAGCAGCGTATATAACTAAGCTGTGTGTTTGTGGATGCATCGTGTATGCAGGTGCATTATGAATTATGTCTTCACGTGTAGTTCAATCCGGGGGATCCCATCTTCATACAGTGTTTGGAAATACATTTTCCTATTTCACGGCAAGTATCTGCATTTCTATTTATCCCCTGAGGCTCAAGTACAAAATATCAATGCATACCAATCAACTTTGTCTACTTTGTTTTATTGTATGCAAGTTTTTTTTTCTAGGGACGTCGTGGGATGACGTGGATGTATGACTAAATCTCTGCGTAATGCAGATGACCAGGATCTGGATGTGTCAGATATGATGTCATCAGAAGTACTCATGGTGTCATCCAGGCAGTAATAACACCTGCGACACGTTGCTGTAATCTCTCCGTAATGCCCGGGTTTAACACCATGTGTTTGTGTGTTTTAGATGGGAAATGTTTGTATGGCTTTAAAAGAAATGTCTCCGACTTGTTTTAGTTCTAAGATCTTGAGATTCCAGTCAAAGTTGGCGCCGATAATTCAGCAGATTGACTCAAATGACTCAACAATGTGAAAGCAAAGTGGGAAGAAAATAGCTGAAGGGAGTGAGGAGGTTTGGATGAAGTTGGAAAAAAAATAATGATGTGTTAACACAGATGTAAAAGAGAAATGTTTTTTTTTTTTTAATGAAAACGTTGGGCCTCTCAAAGATTACACAGAATGATACTACTGTTGTTTGGACTCTATTTAGCTACAGTAGTTTGCTGGATCATTAGTGCACGAGGAGTTAGGTTGAGCAGCCTGATGTAATCTGGGATTGTTCACCTCTGCTTCTGAATGTCATGTTTTAAAAAAGTTCAAATATTATGAATGCCTAAACTTCTGAAGCTTTGGTCTTTAAAAGAAGTGCATTAGGAACTCTGGTCATACATACGTGCTTCTTTAAGCTCCAATATTCATGCTACATAGACTTTCACTGTATACATGCACAGGTGTAGACCTCATAGTCTTTCTTGCTCATGAAAAGCAAACACCACGACTACAAGCCTTGGATTATTAACCTTTCATCTTCATACGAATGAGTCAAACAACACAGTTCTGGCTGAGATCATAGAGGGTAACGTATCCTGAAAGACGCTTCAAATATTGAGACTTTGTTGTTCTCTGAGATATTTTCCATCTGCTTCAGCTTTAAACCTGACTTGCAGTGTGGATCCATGCTCTGTTAAAGATGTACTGTCTGCCCTGTATGACCTCCGTTGACTTCATCACCAGGGAGTTATGAAAGCGCTATGAGTAGCAGGCCTGTTCTCTGCTGCAGTTGTGTGAGCTGTAACGCCGTCAGACAGGTGCTGCAGAGTGTGCCTCAGTGCTCCCAAACAGCTGGGGCCGGTCATCAGCGCTCACTGGAGATGACATCACCTGACAAGTGTTCATCTGACTCATCTCCAGCGTTCTGGCTTCATCTCAGGCCCCCTGACACATGCTTCACCTCAGAAAAGGAGGGCCGGACAGGACAAGCTGGAGCCGGGCGTTTGCTGCGGTTGCTCAGTTCAGTCATGCTGGTACACTATGCCAAGTCCAAAAGGAGGTGAGGTAAGAGGGCAGAGGCAGGTGAGGCAGTCTCACTCATCATCACTCTTTGACAGATGCGATACTTTGCTTCAGTGCATCTATAGCCCTTTAATATCTGCACTCAATGTATCATATATTAGAGCTGTTAGAAAAGAAATAAGCCGGACACAAAGGGCAATTAAACTCGAGGAGTCAAGAGTAGAACAAGGCTATTCCACTTTAGTGTGTACGGTTGTGAATCAGGGAAGGTCCATCCCAGCCTAGGACATAAAACAGTGATCTCTTTAATTACCTAGCATAAAATCCACAGCATAATATTCTCACCCCAGTGTTATACAGGACTGGAGTCGTATGATTCTCTGGAGGTGACTGTCTCGTTCGGCAGCAAGGGGAAAGACGAAGGTAATGTAAATGGATGGGCTCTTTTGTAGGTTGCTGTAAAAAGCAATCAATTAATTTGGTAATTTATACATTTCAGTAGAAGGTGAACTGGATGGAATACGTGATTCGCCATTAAACTGTCCAACACATCATTCTTAACTTCAGATGGCTTCGCATGCACAGAACCTCTGGAGGATGTGCTCTGCATTATCACAACACATTTGCTGCTTTCCTATATGTTGCTGTAGACAGTACAGCTTTGTTGGATATAATCAAGGCTCCCAATGTGAAAAAAAAAAAAGATGCAATGTACCAGTATTTTTCCTACTCAACAGTGAAATAACCACTTTATGGTCCATTTACGGAAGTGAGGTAATGTATATGAAGAGTTGTATACCAGTCGTATTTTATAAACAGAGAGTGATGATGTTTGTTGCGGTAATCACGCTTCTGATAAAGATGATGAAGCCTCGTAAAATCAAAGTGAAGGTGTTATTATTGTGTTATATCCTCAGCCTTTCTCCTCTGTAGCGCATCTGATAAGTGCGTCCCGGTGCCGCATGAACAGGATTACATCATCCCCGTCCTTCCCGGCACGATGATATCAGAGGCCCCCCCCCTCCTCCTCTCTGCTATCCCAGTAGCAGAGCAGACTGCTGCAGGACCCAAAGGAACCACAGTCGGGGGTAATATGTGAATCTGGGGTTAAGTTTGCAACCCACACAACCTGACAAAAACAGCTCAGGTTCATGCAAAGGTGAAGCCTCTATTTCAGGTGCAGAGCAGAATAAAGGCTTTAAGTACACACACGTACAAAAAGAGAGACACAAATATACACAGACATTTGGTAACTTGCAAATCCCCAAAACACCCTGTGGTGTTTGCTGTGTGATCACAGAGCATACAAATCATTTTCTACATCAAAGAATCCTTGTAACTCCGAGAGCTTATTCAGTTTAAATCTTTTTATAACTTACTGAATGACTCCCGGTTTTAATGTGAACACAAATCCAGACAGAATTTTTTCAGAGTTTCTTTTTTTTTTTTTTTTCGGTAACAAACACAGCCTCTTGTCGCCCCTTCGCTGCTTCTCAATGAAGATTTAGCTTTATCAGATGTGTGTCAGTCTGGCCATTGGTCTGTGTCTCCCCCCCTCCCCTCTGGGTCACCCAGTGCTCAGTTGCCGTTTGGGATTCAGGTGTATGAAGATGAATGGGCACATGATCTGATTCCTGCAGACCTGGGTGACTCCTGCCCCGGCTATGGTTACACAGTCTCCCCCTCTTTCCACCCTCTGACTGTCCTCTCCTCACACCCCTTCTCTCATTCTGGTTATCCTGTCTGTGACACCGTAATGATGACAAAGACTAACAAGTAAACAGCAGCATCCAGCACCGCAGAGGAGCCTTTTATGGCGCAATGAAAGTGAGGGATGAAGCAAGGTTGTCATCTGGGGGAGCTCCAGCAAATCACTGCACAACAGCAAACAGTCAGGCAGTCGAGTGGAGATGACCGTGGTGGCGCTGGCATTGAGCTGAGCTGTTTGTCAACAATCAGTCGATCTGTCAGCGTAATGCAGCGCAACAAATCAGCTCAGCCACAGCTCTCTGTCCGGGGCCGAGAACTGGAAAAAAAGAACTGTGTCACAGCTGCTGGAAGCGAGACACCCACTCACATACCTCAGTGTGACTCGGTTCTACTAATGAGGGACTGATCCGGCATCAAAGTGCTGTCAGATTTAGAGTTTGAACACTTGGATGTGCCACATTAATACCTGATTAAGCCAAAAGTAATGGGAATACATTTGTTTTGTTCAACATTCTGGCCCTTTCTATCCTGATAAGCTGCTTCTTTAGACCTTTAGATCTTTTATAAAACACTCTGCAAAGTGGATACATTTAAAAATGCAGACTGACAGCTTGTGGATTACCAAAAGTTTTTTTTTTTTTTTTTTTCTTTCACAGCCGAGTTGCCAATGTACTGATGCCCACTTCTTCCTTTTGTTACTGCTCCCATGCCAAGTTTCGGCAGCTGTGAAAACACAGGGAGCAGAGACTTAAAGAGATATATTGTTAACCACAAACCCGTCATGCATGCTGCCATTCAAACACTCCCTCTAACTCGATTAACATGTTGCCAACACTCTGACGGGGACAACTTGTGTGCTTTTTTTTTTTTTTTTTTTTTTTTTTTTTTTTCTGTGTGCAAAGGGTTCGGGGAACAGCCACAGTGCCTCTTGCAAACTTACTGGCCCTTTCAAATAGTGGACGGGCACACACAAACGCACACACGTACACACAAACACACATGTACGCATGAACACACACACTTTTTCTACGCATGAAATTAGCACTCAGGGGCTGCGGCCACGCTTGCAGTTGTCCCTTTTCACTGCTTTGACTATTGTTGACTAAAGCGCCATTGTGCGCCAAAAACGGATTAGAAAGAGAGGAATAAAGAGCAAGCTGCACACATTTTCAAACTTCTTTAAGATCCTGCCCACAGTGACACAATACACTATTGCTGGTGCACAATGAGAGCCGGAGCTTTACGGGGGAGATGTAATCCCTCAGGTCACCAGTTACACATGGTAAGACGTTCTTAAACACACTCAGCCTTGCATTTTGTAACATTGCTGTGTGCGATTTAATCTGTATTGTCAAGTGCTGGGCGTCAGGTAGTTATCAATATTAATCATCAGCAGAGCATATGGCCCTCAATCATGGCTTGATTAATCAATATATTGACATTATCACACCTGCTTAAGATAAATCACCCATGAACATGAGCTTGTTGTGCAGTTCATTCAATATACATGAGGGAATCATTCAAGAGGCAACATCAATGTGGTACAGCTGAGGACAGCCTGAAGGTGATGCAGCATGTAGGTGGTGTGCATGTGTGTGTTCATTTCTATCTCCCACCATACACACGCATACACACACACACACACACACACACACACACACACACACACACACACACACACACACACACACAGCACAGGAGACAGCACGTGGAAATGCATGCTCCACCCTGATGACATCACCGTCTTGGCTAGGTAGCAGGGGCATTTTCCATAGGCTGACTTCTGTTGCTGTGGAGAGGCCTCCACCAATCCCCGCCCCTTCCTTGCGTAATGTATACAACACCGGCTCTGTGAATGATCTGTGACAACACTTCCTTGGGCTGATCCAAAGACAACATCATGTTACCATTCAGAACCTCTAAACTCCACCCCCACCAATCCCCCCCCCCACTCCAAAAAAACTCTTTTCAGATCTCTGATCGCCTGACGCTGAGTTTGTAGGGCTATTTGCCACCTACTGTGTGAGCAGAATAGTGAGCGGGCCTCATGAGGGGCTGATACGACATGTGACAACCCATCATCTGAGGCTATTAATGTTAACTAAGCATTTCCATTCAACTCAATCTCTTGGTTCCTTGCTTGTTCGTTTAATAAAGGTGTTCCGCATGTCAATTTGTTTGGGATCTCACGCACGATACAGTAAACAGTGAGTGCAGCGGCCCGGAAAAACATTGACCAGCTTTGTACACAGTCTGTGATTTAACACTGAACAGAGCTCAGGCATGGAACTGCTGACAACACTGTCCATTACTCTGCGCTCTCTGCAGTCCATGCACAGTACATGAAGTGTGCATGCAATAAATCCTGGGGTGTTTTGCTCGATACCCACACCTGACACCAGCTTAAGATCTATACCTGTCTTAAAATGTCTCTCTACCCCCCTTGTCTCAATAGCCATGTCCCTTGGTAGACATTTAAAGAAGTGTGGGCAGCTAAAGCATTCTTTCTCCAGGGCTTTCAGAGAAGAGAGAGTTCAAGAGGTCAGAGATATGTGTTATTTTCCCACCGGTGCAACATTCAGGATGTGTCAGAGCCGTGTGTCAGGGAATGACAGCGGAAAAGAAAGACGGCAGGAGAGGTAGATCTGGCAGACAAAGGCCAGACTTCACAGAGGAAGCTTGAGATCAATGGATCGACGGGCTATGCACCCTGCGCTCACAAACAACATGCGCACACAAACGCACACGTACACACTCCTGAAAACACACAACGCTGCAGTTTGATGTTAAGATCGACCTATCTGGAGCCCGTCAGAAAAACTTGAGAAAGACATACAGACAAACGCATCGACGGAGGGAAATGGAACGCTTGCACCACCATACCTTGCTGAGTACAGTCAGGGTGCTCTTTGACAGTCCCCCCTCCCTAAGCTTGTCATCTTGACGAATGGATATGAGTAACTGTCAATTAAAATGAAATCCCATCTGTGGAGTGGAATGAGGAGGACGCATACAATGATACACAAACCAGGACCAGTCCTCTGCCCAGAGACAGAGGGTTGATCCGCACGCTGGGCTTCATATGGGCAATACATCAAACAGACAACATTCTCACTGACTACACCTCTGAAAACTTCAACATGATTAATTATAATTAATTAGTGGAATGCTACATGTTAGCTAATTTATCATACTGTATTTGCATTATTTAAAATCCATCATCAAATTGTAGCCAGCAGCAGGCCCTCTTGTTATTTTTTTTATTATGATTTCACAGCAAAGTGCTAAATCGGCAAGTTGTGCACTAGCTCCCATGAGATGAAGCCAGACAGTCGTTGGTAAACAATTTAGCTTCAGCCTTTGTGGAATTCTAACTCACACAATATTCATCTGTTTTCGATGTGTGGGGCTGCTAATTCATTTTAAAGCGCATTTGTCAGTTATATTGATCGCTGATTGACGTATTGTAACCTTGCTGAGTAAGGCGCAAATGTCAATTTGTGCTGTTTAATAAAGGACAGCATTTACATTCCTCTAAGAGTCATTTTCTGTCTTGGTTCCATGAAAAAAAAAAAAAAAAAAAGAAACAGCAGCCTGGGATTTATTTTTATTTTTTTCACGATTGTGAAGGTGTTAAAAGTGTTCTCCATTTAAAGTGGGTGTAGATGAGAACCATACATAACTAATGACCACAGCTGGGCCATCAGCCAATCCCCTTTATGCAATATCATCAGTATATGATCGAGACCAAAAGTAGTGATGAAAGTCAGAATGGAAGCCTCATTACCCCAATTAATGACAATTCTTGTTGCATAAGCAAAACTCATTTGAGGGTAGAAGTCAATACCTTTGTCATGGTTATGATAATGGCCTTAAATGCTCATCTGTAGTGATATGCACAGGAGGAACTTTGAGGCCTGACACTGAAGGACATCAATGCTGCAGTGTGGGTAATTAAAATGAGTGCGTCTCAGCCATTGCAATTAAACAGGCAAAAGTGTGTCAGGGCCTGTGTATGATTTGTGTCATTAATTTTCATTACTAAATGTTTATTAACCTTTCTATCTTGTGTCGTCGTGATGGTAGTCTGTTTATTATGACAATGGTTGTGTGTGTGTTGGCTCTCCTGTTATTCTCACCTCCCACACAACACTGATCATGGGAAATTTCACATGCGGTCCAGGGACCTGTAAATGTGTGTGTTTTTAATGCGCCGCGCATTCATCAGCAGCGGGGACCTGCGCGGCATTAGCAGGCAGTCCAATGAAGGAAATATTATGGCTGATAATTAAATTTGAAATTAAGTGATATTTCATCTCTTCTCATTAATTAGAAAAGAGGTCTTCTGTGATATAATTATTTATTTGAAGCGATAGGAGACAGCCATAATCCTCTCAGCAATGTCAGGTGTTTTCACACATCAGGTGAGGGGGGTGGTACGGCTAAATCGGTAGCACTATGCTAGTTCCTTGTCATCCGCATGTTCAAGTGAGGTTCCAGAGATCTCCAGAGCTTATTGATGCTTGATAGCTTCAACCCAGCAAGGTGTATATTTGGTATTAACCATCAAGCTTATAAAGATGTAATCTAGATTCAGGAGACTTACAGGACAAAAAACCTGATTGGAGGGGGCTGGTAAGATGGTACTCGCATTAATCAGGGTGTAATAATATTAGTCCACTTCCTTTTTGTGCATTATCAATGGCGATCACTATCAAAGCTTCAAGCAGCAATCCCTGTTAAAATGCATAGAGAAATGGATAGTGGTTGGTAAGGGATTAAGAACATGATCTTTCATTCCAGCTGCCTGCATTCTTGGTAATGTCAAGAGGGGATCTGGAGAATAAATACCTTTGCCCAGATACATGGATACCAATGCCACCGGAGTCACCTGGTCTTAACTTTGATCAGTAATTTTCTAGTAACGAGATTTCTCTGATTTCATTAAATAGTCATTTCGCACCTGGAAGCCCATGGCTTTGCCAAGAGATCAATGATCTAATCACGTTACCGTTAAGCCAATTGGCTTGAAAAGTCCTTTGTGATATCCCTTTACTGTTTTAATGACTTAGTTCAGATTAAGCAGGTTTTAGGAGCCAGGGATTAGGCGACACATCCATTCAGGTGGGGAAAGCTTTTTCTGGTGCATAATTTGTTGCGAAGAAAAAGGGAAGGATTAACAAGGGGCCACGCGCCCGCCACTAAAACGCCACCGGTCAGTAATTGGAACAGTTTCTTCAAGACAGGATGGATATCATCAGTTTTTCTTCCTTTATTTTAAAGACAAAATAAGATGCAACATTTATAAGAATGCAGAAAGTGTTTCAGAGCTCCTGTTTGCCTCTGTTGGTCCATGACTCACCACTGCCTCTTCATGAAGCAGCAAGAGATGTGATCAAGCCCTTGATGAGTCAACATCATTAACCAGCAGCCCAATGATTTTTTAACCATACAGGGATGGGTGATGACTACCCGACTCAGTGAGGGATTCACAACATCTAATTTGCACAATTATCATTTTATTAGTTGTGTACCTAACTTACCTGATGACTGCCTAAGGTGCAGCAATAAATATGGAAATACAACATTCAGCCTTTCCAGCATTGCATTCAAATACAACAGGCAAATAATAACAACATTTGATTTTCCTGTCCAAGGGAGCTGCAACTCATCTACTTAACAAGTGTCTCATTTAAGGACTGCTGCTTTTCTCCTGCAGACAAAGTATTTGTTTGTTGGCTCACTGGCAACATGTGTTTCCTCTGACTACCTCATGTACGGTTGGCACTGAGAAAACATGTAAATAAACACAATAAAACACAGCCCAGTCACATCTGCCAGTGAAAAGGAATCGCTCGGCTGGCATGAGCCCGACTCCTGTAGCTTTGTGAAGGTTCTAAAAAGTTAATTATGAATTGGAGACATGTGGTTGAACACTTTCCAAACATATTTTGTCTCTTGCTGCCCCGCTTTTTCTTCCCTGATTTTTTTCGCCTTCATTTTTGGCTGTTGCTTCATGCTCTAACCAACTGTCTTTTTCTTGCTGCGCTGTTTTATTCCTGCACAGCGTTAATCTTCCTCGGGGCTCCTCAATTATGTGTCCACGGGCACCTGCTTGAATACCATGAATAGCAATAACAGTGCTTCAGAAACACATTACCAAACACAATTAGAGCAGACAATGCTTCTATAACCTGCCAGGTCGCCAACTCACATCCATGTAAACACATATTTACTCTTAAATAAAGTTAGCTCTCAGTGTCTTCTGGCGTTTTTCATTTTTTAAATTTATTTTCATAAAATGCATATGTTTTTCTTTTAAGGGTAATTTTTAATACAGGTAACTGGCTGGACTGGAAATGTTAGGAAATCGGAAATAAGATTGAAAATACCTTGAAACACCCCTTAGGTAGGATGTTTAACAGGGCTTTTTTCATACACTTGCTGCTAGATAAATTGCCTCTCTGTTGGCCTAAGGATACCATGGCTGACTTTTTTACTGGTTCACCTGGTGCCTATAAAAGCCACTGGTAGGTCTTTACTGTGTCAGTGACAAACGGCTGATTCACCATGCACTGACTAATCCAAATGTAGCCGAGAAAGTAAGAGAGAAGGCCTGAGAGCTTCATCTCCTTCAGAGACCGTTCTCTAGTAAAAACACTCCAAACACAGCCTCTGGCTATGCAGGAAGCTGAGGATTATGAGTATACACTCTGCTTCTCCTCTCACTTAGTCTCAAAGTGTGGGAGAGTTAAAGCAAGAAGGGGAAGTTAAACATGATTATAAAAGGAAAGGTAGACTAATTACACACTTGAAAAGTGAGAGCCTTTGGTGGTTTTGCACAACATAGATGTCAGATGCATATAAAATACCTTCAAGTAACATAAGTCATTGACTAAAAAGAGATACTACATTGAGAGAAGTACATAGATATGGCAAATGTTTTTCCTATGCTAAACATCAGAGTTTGTAAAAACTTTCCTGTTTATTCATTAATGTTATATAGGCTATTACAAGAAGGAAAATATGTTTTTCTCGTTAAGAAAGATATTGCCTGGACATTGTGTGTATAGTGAACCATTAGAGATTGGTCGACACGCGAAAACAGCAAGCCTGTATTCCAGATATTTTTTGGATGACCTAAACAACACATGCACGATAACATTAATCAAAGTGACAGCTGTAGCCTACAAGTTAAAAGCATGGTTGAAATCTCTATATTCATAGACTAAAACTCTAACTCTAAAACAAAACAAAAAAACACAAAAATTAGTCGGAGATGTCCAAGCAAGAAAAGTGGTAACGTTTTTGTTGGTCGGGAACACGGACCGTAATTGATAGACAGGAAGTGGGTGTTTGTCGCTATTTTATCATGGTACGTCGCTAAATCCTCTGCGGTTCAAAAGTCGACTTTTATTTTGAAGGTGTAACATTCGCATTTCCGGTATCATCCTTGTTTCTTATGTTTTATTTACATGTGGTATATTTTAATGAAACAATGGAACGAAATGTAAGTGTTTGTGCTAAGATGTAACACTCGTCCTTGGAAGGAAGGAAGTGTCGGGTTTATCGAGGAAGAAGAAAAAAACCCGTCATGTTTCGTCATGAATTGCAGGCCTACTCTGGATGTACCTGGAGATCTCCAAGCAAGGTACACGTTTAGTTTCTTTACGTGTCTGTGTTTCATGGAGTAACGTCACATGTTGCAAACACATGTACAATTATTGTATTGAAATGGTAAGTTTAAACAGTGGCCGTTTTGTTTCTGGTTAAGAGTAGGAAAGGTTTGCTGAGCTGTGTTTTTTGGTCTGCCATGTCGTTAGCTTCACTGTAGTGAACTTTGGAGACTGTTTCCGAGCACGATATTTTTGATGTTGCACATCATGCAGACAGCAGGTATACCAGTGAAACCCTGTGATATACAACAACTGCAAGTATATGAGTTAATTGCACACTAGTTTTGTGTCACACAGTTGATATAGATTACTACTATAGTCTTTTCATTTAATGCAATTTGGTATATTGCCTTTTCGTGTTTACATTTCTTAAAGGGGGAGCCTGTATACAACAGAAATCTTGTTAGCCTAAAATACAGTCAACAGAAAATGTACTTGCCTCACCTCGTATTTAAATAGATTGGAGAGAGGACCAAGACTAAGTCCAAATCAGGGACCATAATGAACACTGTTTGAAGAAAATGAAATCATTTAATTCAAAATAAAGTCTTTAGGGGAAGCATGTGTGACGTTTTTGATCCAGTAGGTGTCGCCCTTGAGCACCAGCATTAATCCAAAAACAAACTGCAGTTTGGTGACACCTCAGCTGTACTGAAGCCGCCTGTGGACAAGTGTCGCAAATGAGCACGTGCTAAAACATTCCAGTTAATGCATTTGGTGTGTCCAATGCAATAGCTATGTCCACATCAAATAAACTTTAAATACAAAAAAAATAAATAGAATATATAAGCCTCTGCAGTCCTCCTCCTCAGCCGCACAAATTCAACCACAGAGTAAAGCAACATAAGTCGCAAGTGGCGCACAAAGTTGTTCTTTGTTCGAGCTGCAGTTGGCCTTTGGCCCGCATTGCCGTGTTAGCAGGCTAATGTTTAGCGCACGTTGATCAGCTTCATATTGCACTGAGATTTACGTGGAATGTGTGTGATCTAAAGACACTTGTCTAACATCCAAAAAAGCAGTGAATATATGTTGTTCTTCTTTTCTCTTGTCCTACACTGTAACAGCTTTATACACAAGGCTGTCCTGTCCATGTAAACATAATGTGAACACAGCGCCGACAACAGTACAGCTGGCTAGACTCGTCCTTCTCACTCATTGAAGACATTCATCACTCACAGAGATGATGACATAATGTATAATTAATTTCACATTTTTTCTTTAACAGCGTTATCTTATATCGGCTTATAAAGTTTAAAACTGAAAATACTAAATCCATGAAAACCAGGTCTGTTCCCTGCAAAACATAATTAGTTAAACCCGTACTTAATCCACCTCGGGGAACTCAGCCCAGGATGGACCAGTAATGGATTCATCTGCTGTAGAGCACACCTGCTTATTTATTATTATCATATAGTGCGGGTGATTGTCAAACTGCATTATTACACCTGTCTGAAGAGCAACATACGTAGATGTGTAAGCCACAGCACACCACCTTCTGTCTGCCTGCGAGCGTTCAGCTGATCATGATTAATTATCATATTCAAACGTCCAAATGTCAGTGTTGACTCTGACAAACAAAGACGAGCATGTCTTGGTAGTGCTGCATAGTTTGACTCACGCAGTGACGTTATTAATCTGTTCTCTCCAACTCATCTCATTGTCCCCTGCATAATGACACTCTGTGTTAATTGTGACTGTTTATAAAATGGAGCTCGGCGTCGGAGCCAAGCTGCGCTAATCTCATCATCCTCGTTTTGTTTCTCTGCACCACTAGGTTTGAAAATCAACTATTGATGTTCCTTATTACATTAGGTGAGCTGCTTGATGGCAACACACAGCTGCAGGCCGTTTGTATGGATACCCTATTGATCTGATTTACATATATAGAGAGTTTGTTGTTTGTTGCTGAGCAGACACTGTGTGTCTGGAAGTGAACTATTGAAAATGTGACATTCTCTGTCACTTTGAAGAGGGTTTTTATGATATGATGAAGGATCATCGTTTCAGCACAATAAAGATTTACCTCAGATGAATGGATCAGGCGCCTGGACTAAGCATTCCTGATCAGAATCAGTAACACTTTTTTTAAAATTTTATTTTATTTTTTTAATATGCATTGAACTTTTTCTTGGCATACAAAATGAAATATTAAAAAAAAAAAAAAAAACTAAAGACAATGTGACACCTTGATGGTTCAAATCAAAGGAAAAAATGTTTTTATTTCGAAAATTAAATAAAGTAAATCATGATGTCTTCATATTCCAGATGAGATGAAGAAAGCCTCCATGAGAGTGTGGATCCAAGGAAAGCCATTTGGGAGCTGTAAAACTGAAAGTGAGGAATGAAAGGTATGTGGAAAAACTCCAAACTGTGATTTAAAGTTCCAGTTTCAAAGTTTACTTTGAATTCTTCCTGGGGTGCTGTTACAGTGAAAATGTGTTTAGAGCAGATAATCAGAATTCATAAGACTCTACATGTCATGTCAGAGCAAACGTGAGGAAAATGATTATGTCACGATATACAGTGTGGGTGCCAGTCTGACTTCGAGCTGTATGATTCGCACAGCCAACCGGTGGCATCAATGAGCGCTCAAACCAGCGGGTGTGTCTTTGTGTATTTGTGCATTTTTTTTGCTTGTACTCGTTCTCTGCTTACACGTGTTTAAGGGCCAATCAGATGTCTGGATTAAACATCAAGCTCATCTTGTGCAGCCTCAGCATTCTTAGAGAGACTTGATGATCAGAGTGCTTTCAGAACTACATCCAGCTAAAGAGGAATTTTTGTGCGTGTTAAAATGTCACTGAGTTGAACTGGCGTCCATGTGAAATGCATTCAGCTTGGCGGTGACATAATACACAACGCACTGTACAGACACTTACAGAAGCATATTGAACTTTGCATCAGTTTGCTGCTGTGATCTGGTGCTGCTTGTAAACAATGCTGTCCTGATTTCACGGCTTTCCGGGGCGAGTGGAGGAATCCTGCCTCATTTGTCTCTAATTTGTTCCCAGTGCACATATGAGAGGGGTTATAAATACATTAGTCCTCTCCGTAGTGCGTCTCGCTGGGGGGGCCGCCGGGCAATCAAGCAGCTTGCCACACGTACAGCGCTGCTTTTTTCTTTTTTTTTTTCTTTGACGCAGTCCAACGGTGGCGGCGTGGAGATTGGGACAGCATGTACCATCTACCTCACGCGGCGTCTGTGAGCCAGCCGTCCCAGAGGTGGGCTGTACATTAAAGGCTTGGAGCGACGGACAGATCGGATGTGAGCCTGCGCAATAAAAACCACGCAGACTCAAAACACTGCTCCTATCTTTCATCCCCCCCCCCTGATGTAATCCACCGGTGGTTTGAGTCACTGGCGCGGAAACATCAATTAAAACACGACGATTATCACTAAATTTGTCATTAGCCCCGAGGAGGAAGCAGACATGGCCAGAACATTTTTTTTTTTTTTTTTGTGTCTTTCTCTCTTGCAGACACTCACACATGCAGTCTTGCCTGTGGGACCTTACAGAGGGGAGAGATAGGTCTTCACTTGTTTCTGCACTTGGGAGAAAAAAATCAAATCCTGGTGAGTTTTCATCAGCTGTCAGCGCCAGACAGATATCTCTGCCGGGCTGGGCAGGAAATTAGGCTATTAAGCTTTTCACAAGGCTCTTGTCATTTTGCCTGCTTTCCTACAGATGTTCCATCAATGTACATCTCTCTTTCTCATAGCTTAATACTTTCTTTTTGTAGACTCCCCCCCCCCCCCCCCCAAACAAAACATGCAGTTCTCTTCTCTCCTGTGTCCCTGCCTTTCTTCTTCACTCTTGCTCTCTGCAGATGTCTTGGCTTAATTTGCGCCTGCTTTTTTGGGTTTAAGCGCAAAAAAAAATCAATTCGGAGGAGGTCAGCAGGGGTCAGTGGCCAGGCCAGAGCCAGAGCAAAGTGGATTACTGATTATCATGCAGGCAACATGGCTTCCAGGTCGGGACGTCCGCGACTTCTGTATTCCACACGGTCTGAGAAGCAATCAGGACGTTTGAAACGTGGTAAAGAAGTGGGAGCTACTGCAGCGTAGAAACCCCCACCCAAAAAAAAACACATTTGTTCACACGATTCAAATCCTATTTCAAGTCCAAGAAATGGTTGTTGTTGTAATATTTCTCATTTCACTCGGAGTAGGAGGCAGACCTATATGAATTCTCAGTGCTTGTTTTTTTTTTTCATCTTCAGACGTTGCTCTGACAAATGTGAGTATATAAATCCTCCACACGCTGCAGAATAAGAGCTTCCGAGACAATGATTGTAACTCTGTAAAGACTCCTGTCATCACAATAACAACCTGCAACACAGTGTAACGCGATAAACAACAAATGTATAATGTATTAACAGAAGACTCAGTCCTGCTCTCAAGCTTTTTTTTATTTTTTTATTTTTTTTAGATAATCTCATCTTGCAGTTTCCTCTTATCTCTCCAACACATACTGGAAGTTTACCAAACGCTCCCTTTCAATAAATCCAGTAGAGTCAAAGTGCATTATACTGTATGACTCCTAATTAAAGTGGAGTAGGAGAAGAGACATCTGAAGGCAATGTCAACACTTTTCAGCAAAGTCCAGCTGCTCTGACGGTGAAGGTGGATGAAATTACCTTTCGACAGAGTAGAATAACATGAAGTCTTCCTCTGCTTTTGATGCCATGTTAAATCAGAAAATTTGCCTTTCTGTAAATTGACAGCTGAATGTTCAAACCTGACCAAACTTTCCCGAGTTCATCAGAAGAAATACATGATTGTTATTATTTTTTTCAGGCTTGCAACGTTGCTCTTTTGAACACAGCCCTTCTGATCTCCGGACAAAATGCCACAACAGCTTAGGACAGTGACATTATTCTGACGTGTCCGTTCCCACGCAGTCCGGGTGTTTCGGGTGTTTGAGATGTCTGGTGGGGAAGGATACGATGTTTGACACCAAGGGGACTGGAACATCAACGGCAGGATTGTGTTGCACATGTAAAATGACGACGCTTTGTGTGCTGATGCACGACGCGGCGACACAAAGTGAAATGTCATTTGGGCGGATTCACACACGTTTCGCACGCCCATCATTCCTGTAGTCCTCAGAAGCCCTGACCTGCTTATCTCAGCGCTGTGTTTCTTGAGCTTGGTGCGTCTGTTTTATAGGCCACAGACTGGATAATTGATTTGCCTCGCTTTTTTATTTTTAGATTTGAATGACATTCCAGGGAATTTTTCCAATTGTCATGATCTCATTTGTACTTCCTCCTTTGCTCGCTGAGATGTCGATGGGAGATCTAGAGGTACCGCGGCATTTCCAAAAGGGGGGCACGTTACGCAGCACTTTTATCCAAGCTTGATGGAGCAGCTGCCGTTCCCTGGTTTTCGTTTTCTCTTTATCTCTTTCTCCCCCCCTTCTCTTGTCAGGAAGCCTCTCAACTAATCTATCATCCTCCCTCTCTCGACTTAAACTTGACTTTACTATTGCAAGGCAAAGGTAGAATGAAAGGGAAATAGGATCTCATTATTTCAGACCCACCGCTCACTCTGCTCATGATTGATCGTTATGGGGGAAAAAAAAAAAAGGCCCATTTGGAAGCAAGTGATGTCGGCTTTAGAAAAGAAAAGATGCAGAGATCTGTTTTAAAACACGATAATCAAAGTCTTCACAGAGTAAAGGAAACCATCCTTTTTTTTCTCTCTCTCTCTCTCAGGTGCTGTGATGGAAATGATCAATCTTTCACTGCCCTTCATGAAGGCTTGACAGGTTTTTTTTTTCTCTTTTTTTTAATTTCAAAAAAAGTTACAGTCATAGAAGCTGAAGGTGTGTCGATTCTGAATTAAGAGTTCATTTGAGCAGAATCTTAGCCTATTAGACATTTCTTGCCCAGCACGCGATCCATATATTCTCCAGTCATTCTACATTATGGCTTGTTACCAGAGTTTTTTTTTTTTCCCCCCACTTTATTTATAATCAAAATCTGACTATTACAAAAATCACAGTTTACATTGAAAGTTACAGACCGAGCTTGACTTAACAAGACTTAATAAACAAACAAACAAAATAAAGACCCATGAACAAATAGAACAATAGAACATAAAACACAAATATCTGAGGTCTAAGTTGGAAGCAATGACTTTAAACTTTGAGGCTTGTTACCAGAGTTAAGGTCAGTACAGAAATAATATTACAAGAATTATTGAGTTTGGTCATGCTGACACCGTGCAGTCAATAGTCAATTATTATATTTTTATTTATTTATTTATTTGTTTTTTTGAGCAGTTGTAATTCGGCTCAAAAGGAGAGGGCCGAAGCAGAAGCTTCTAAGTGCCCATATCACCTCATACAGTCATGAACTAATCTTTCCAAAGTTGTTGTTTGTACGTGGCTTTAACGTTAACTTCTGCTGTCAGATGGACATTTTGATGTGGGGACTTTTTGATCTTTTGGAGCCAGCCTCAAGTGGACGCTTCAGGAACTTGGCACTTTTTTTTTTTTTTTTTGCATTTTCATATTGACTTCTTTTACAACGAAGGAGGCCGCCGCACGGTTCAAATGGAGTTATGAATCTTCAGCACGAGCTTTGTGCTCACAATAAGCAGAGCAAAGCTGCTCCATGTTCCTTAAATCTGCACACAGCTGTGAATTAACATGGTTCTGATTCTGATTTGACTGTGAGACTCCAGTTGATGCTCTTTATCGTATTCTTGCAGGATCGACAACCGTATCTCACTGTAAAGGGTTTTGGATTCTGATGTGTGATGTTGCCAGAGGTGGCAGGGGAGAAGTTTCCAGACTGTCTAAACAACAACCAAAAAAAAACAAAAACGTGACCTCTGTGCCAGCCTAGTACAGTGAGTCTGGAGCATTGTGTTCCCATACTGTATAAAACATCAAAGCAGAGGAGACACTGATGACCACAAAAGACAAAAAGGCCATGTGAAAGAGCCACTCTGTGCTCTCTAACCTGTCAGGCTGACTTTTCGGGGGCCCTTGGCTGTCTGCCAGCTCATATGACAAACCACCAGGGAGCGTACCTGTTGGGAACAGTCTGAAACTGCACAGTTGGAAGGTTAGACTTTGACATACAGTAAGCAGTTCAAATGATAACTGTTCTTGACAACGAGTGTCACATCAAGAAGGAAGCGTTTTAAATAACCGGGGGGTGAATCCAGAGTCAGACACACAGTAGTTTGGCACTTTTTAATTGCATGAGTCCCAAGTTGTTTAAGGATCACCGCCAACTGCAAGCTGTAACTTCCACTGATATATCCCCAATAGCGGATGAGGGGAAAGTATTAAATGATCCATGGAAATGGGGGGCCATGAAACTCAGAACATAAGTAGCCTGCAGCATGCCACACACACACACACACACACACACACACACACACACACACACACACACTCGCTGACCTCACACCTCAGACAAGAGCGCACACACATGCTCATTCACGTAAGACGCGCGCCTTTCGCTGCAGCTTAATTTGAGTTTCCTCAGACCGAGCACAGCGGCGCCCGGGAGGGCGTGACGCACCCAGGTGACTGTTTCGCTAGTCTGGAGGAAGTTCACGCCACTATGGGAGGGCATTTATATGCGCTCAGCACATCTTTATCCCACAGGCACAGAATTTACAAATAGATTTCAAATTAGAGCCTCTGCTTTAATTTTCTAATGCAGTGACCCATTCTGCAGCAGTGTAATAGCAGGTCCCAGTGTGACAATTAAAATAAATCACGTCTGAAGACTCCGAACAGAATTCTCCATATGTATTCATGGCTCATCAGTAACTGAATTGACATAAATGATTTATCCCAGGAAACTTAAATACCAATGCCCATACCACATAGGGCTACCACCCTGCAAGCGCTCAACTCCTACATGCTTTTCAACAGCCCTGCTGTGAATAATGAAATTGACTCGCCTAAGATGAATGAACGCTTGTAGGGAAATAGACATCGGTGGTTATTCGGAGTAGTCTGAAACACTTGGACCTTGCAAAGAATAATGTACGCGCAGAATGATTTGCAGATACAGCATGTTGGGAAAATCACCCAGATGTTGGCATTAGGATATGAGTGACCTTTAATTTGTTTCCGCTTGTCTTTACTTGAAGTGAAAGTGTGCGTTTCGTCCGAGTTCTTTCTCAAATGTTACTTCTTCAACGCTGATTTTTACAAGGAAAAAAAATAAATTAAAAAATTGGCTTCTTTTACATCCGACTCTGAATTGCGGGAGTCGGAAACAGCCAATCCACAATGAAGTGCCACCGTAATGAACTGCCCATCTTTGAACGCTCACAGAAAAAAAAAAGGTGATACCATGGGCTAGTTTCATTTTTTATGAACAAATGTTGAGCTATCGTGTGTAGAAATGTCCTTTTGATTAAAACTGGAAAGCCCACTTTGAGCTCTAAATATCATTATACTCCTCGTGGGAAGCTGCTCCCTCTGTTTGACTCACAGACCCCCACCAGCTATTAAAATAATGTGAATATGTTACCCACTGTGTATAACTAGTCACCTTCCTCCTGATTTGGACATCCTCATCCTCGCACGCCGCTTCACCCTCATCAGCTTTACTTTTTTTTTTTTTTTGTGCTTTTGATTAATCCTGTCTCATTTGAGATTTTCAAACTATCAATGGGAATTATTCAAATCCCCGAGGTATGAAATAGCTATGAGGAGGCTGTGGAAGACACTCATTAACCCCAAATGGAAGGGAGCCCGCAGTAAATCTCGATGAATTCTCCCCGCCATTGAAATCTGATTAGTTACGGTGGCTGTACTTAATCCATGTTGAAGGTAGAAGTTCTTGTTGTCCAGTGTATATGCAATTATTCAAGATAGGAGAAGCAGTATGCTACTTTTAAAATATACAGTAGTGGGTTCTTGGGTATATGTTTTTTTTTTTTATGTAAACGGAGGGATTTAATCATTGGAATATTGAATTGCATAAAAAAAAGGAAAATAAATATGAAGTCATCCGCCCCCTCTGTGACAGTTGTTACGTCTGGTTGAACCCAATAGCCCAAGATTTGAACCAATAACAGGATGCGCTCGTATGGATTTAATCACTGGAATGTGATGGCTTGTTCTCTGCAGATTGCTCGTTCTATTGATCACTCCATTGTAGTTAGTTGTGCACTTCCATCATCAGAGGCATGTCTTTATCCTTTTGGAAAGTACTGGAGGCTTTTTTTTTTTTTTTTGCATAAAGTCATGAAATGCACGATGGACGCCAGCTGAACAGATCACAATCTCGCCACATCAACCAAAAACATAGACATCTTCCCTGGAGGGACTTGTTTAAAGCTGTAGCACCACATCCAAATTGGATCAACATCTGCTGTATATGATTCCATAATATGTTCCATTAATGCCAGAGCACTCACAGGCATTACGGAGACAGTTGATTCAAACCTCTCAGGATGTGCTCTGCTTACTCTCTGCCTTATTTCCCAGAAACATGGCACAGTCTGATGCCGCTGCCATTCTCTTACATGCAGATGTCAATTACAGAGGTGGCAGAGACTGGTGAGCTGTGCACATCTGCCAGTGGATGATGTCCCCACCCCCCCAAAACCCCCCAGCACTGCGCGAGCCAATGAAGCATAAATCTTCACCATCAGTTGGCAAGCTTCACCTTAACAAGCTGCACCAAAAACCTGTCTGGTAGGCTCCTTCTTCTGTGTACTATGGCTGAAAAACATCATTTGCTGGATTAGCTTCATTTTCTGTCGTTCTATGTCTTTCTTTCTTCTTCCCTCTCTTTCTTTGATATACAGAAGTTCTTCTTTGCCCCTTTGTCCTTCATGGGTCACACGGCCTGGAGGGTATATGGGGCATGCCTGTATGTCTACTTCTGTTTGTGATTGGGGGGGGGTTCTTCCTCATCACACCCAGACCTCTGCAGCCTGCTGTGTTATTAGGCAAATCCAGTACATTAGGGACAGCCCAGCTCCACCACTGTTGTCATCGAGAACATCTAGTTATCACGTCTTGCGCTCAACCACCTGCTGAGTTCACAGAGCTATCAGCATCCCCCGTGACCCGCTTCTGTCTCTGTACGTCTCTGCTGGAAACCTTGGATATGGTAAACACACCCCCACCCCCTTCCGATACGGCCAAGACCAAGATTTTCTCCACGCGGCAGCTCCCTCAGAAAATAGTTTGCTTGGTGCAGTCAACTGCACCAACACGCGTGTGTACACACCGCACGAATACATGAACACTGACAGACGAACAAACAAAGTCAAATTTGCGACCACAGTGTACCTCCGGTGAGCGATCCGACTTGTTCCAATGTGACCGCGTTTGCGCTATACGCTTCAACAAGCTGTTTTGTCGTCAAAACAACCCGGCCGTTTCCAAAAGCACGGGGCTCTAAGTGTGTGGATTACAGCGGTATACATTTGTATAATGCCTGTGATAATGGGATAAAGCAGCTTCCGTGGGAGAAATCTGTATGGAGAATGGATTATTCCAAAGCTCTGCCTATGGGACGTCGAGCCCAGGAGTTATCACAGGCAGTCAGCATCTCAAGTGGGTGCACTGCCTCAGAAAAGTGTTCTGATGCCGCGTTTCATGTCCTCGTCCTCGTCTCCAGAGAGAAAACAAGCGATGGCGAGTCGTGTATGTTTTAGTCGGTAATTACCATAGGAGCACTCGAAAGGATGAGATATTGTCGTTCTGTTGCAAATTTGCATTTGCTTTACATTAGGACTTTGCACATGGCCTGCATTTATTTATTGTTCTCTTGTCCATGATACAGGAACCCAGTGAAGTAGTTTGTATGTTTCTCTTGATAGCTATTATGGAGGCAAATTAGCATTTCCATGCATACAAAAGCAATTACCGTCAATTTATACACATTTTCATCGAAACATGTCCCCAATTAGAGGGGCATTTCAGGGGACTGATAAGACGAGCAGCTCTCACATTGAACATCTGAGGCCTGGACAGGCGGCGGATCCCGCTCCCCCCCCCGATCCCTATCTCTGTTCATGGCTCACGCATTACGAGCAGTTCAATACGCAGCTCTCACTCTTTTCAAGCGCTGCTAATTTCACCCTTAATAAGAGTGCTGTGGTAAAAAAAAACAGACAAAAAAAACAAACAAATGTTGGTGTGCTGATAGTAAAGCTTTGATAGTAGTACAACAGCGGGTGCGTAGTCATGCGAGCCGGAAGTCTTTATTGTCTACTTCAAAGACGGTTGTCTTTTTTTTTTTTTATGTGCCTCATGTGTTTATAATAAAGCAGCACTAGGATCTTAACAAGATTGAACATTATATGAATTGTGAGACCGTAGATGCTCTCGTCCTTTATCGACCCTAACACTTTCATACTGGTGCACTTGTTTGCCCTTCATCAATATGTCCGGTTGCTGTTTTCACGAAGACGAGGAAAATCTCCGAAAATGACATCTCCAAACCTGCCCATTCATTAGTCCAAACAGGCTTATCTGCTTAAAGACTTTGGCTAAGACCCCTTGCTCACTGAGGAGTGACTCACCTCTATTCTGCCTCGTTATTCACTAACAGCAACAATTACGTCACCCTGTTACTGGCAGTTGGAGATTATGGAGTTATTTGTGCAAATCCTCTTTTGCATGATATCAAATGGTCTGCCAGAGGTCTGCGAGCAGAGGAGACAATCAGCCTGCCGAGGCTCTTAAAAGAACCTGAGTGATTCAAGGAGTTCAGCGAGTATTAATACAATAGAGGGAGGAGAGAAGACGGCGATGAGACGGATAACAAGGATGCTGACATCAGCCGTGGTGAGGTCAAGAGTGAACTAACGAGAACAAGTTGTCCAAAAAGCGAAAAGTTGACCGCTTTGATTAACGAGGGCATATTTACATTTTCAGATGAGTCTGAAGGAGTAGCGTGGTCTCGTCTCTCCTTTTAGGGACAAGAACACGACGTTAAGCACAAAGGGGACGGGATTGATGGCATTCTTTCATCTCAAATGTTCTTTGATGGTTCATCCTAAGCTTGTAAGCTTAGCTTAGCATTCAAGCTAAAAGTAAACAGAAACAGCTTGCCCCGACTCTTCAGGTAAAGTCATCACTCTGACACCTGTGAATAGCCTCATTAACTCATTTTACGAAGATTTTTGCGTTCCTGAAACAACTGTTTGTGTTTTTGAGGAGGTTACTGAAAACGCTTTACATGTTGCCATGTTTGTTAGCACTGGAACATCGTTGTTGCAACTGGTTACATGATATTTGATTGGCTTAATTTAGTTTTTAGTTTAATATTTACATTAAACAACAACAACAACAACAACAAAAAAGATTCTACAAATTGATCAAATAGCTGATGTTAGGATTTGACCTAACACAGTTGTTTCCAGTCTTCATCCCCTCATCGCTTATCCAAACGGCTGCTCATCTACCTCCCTGTTGATTATATCAAACTTTCAGAATTATTTCAAGAAATAGTAAAAAATGTACTTTTTTTTATGGCTAATCTTTTCTGCCCCATACTGGATTTATCCTGGACTGTTACAGCTGGTTACAGTCTGTTGGAATATTGCAGTTGGGATCTCATGATTCTGCCATTTATTTATTTGGGAGCCATATATACTTGGGGAGGAATGGCACAGGATTGTGAACTCAATCACAGTGCGAGGGGATGTCAGTGTACCGTGCGCTCCCCGTGAATCACACACTGAAAGGCTATCACCCAAACCTCCAAGGTCCACTGCCAACTCATCAGTCATCGCAGACCAGACCAGGCCACGGAGTGATCAGGCATGCACTCTCTCTGGTCACTAGGGACATTCACAAACTCAGCCCCACCCTCGCTCTTCCTCTCCTATATCCATACCAATATCCGTACTCTCTGCTGAAACCAAAACATAACATATTCCAAGGTCTGGGTTTGACTTTGCTTCTCAAAATTCTGTCACTGCCAAGATTGTGTGTGAAAGTGAAGGCCAAAGAGGCTTGTTTTGTCACACTGGCTGCTTCCTTGAGATGGATTTTCATACTTTTTATTTATAGCTCTGATGCTTGTGAGCTAGCTGTTATGGAGTACCTTTCAGTGTATTATATTGGTGAAATATATATTCAAATGTAAAACTGACACATTTTCTGACAAACTACAGAATGAAAGTATAAATAAATGTAATTTTTGCCCTAATTTTGAAAAATTGGTAAAATAAATATGGAGTAGTCAATGCGGCTTTCGAAAGCTAAAATCGTAGCACGCTATCATTTGATTTTACTTCAGTATGATTCTCAAAGGGTGGCGTGTTACCTGCACGTAACAACCACATAGGACAAACAGATAGCATCTCTAAGAGCAGCACAGTTTTGCAGTATGCTGTGCAAAAGTGATCAAATCGCTGAACGTATCAGTCGCAATCAGTATGAAACGACTGGACAAGGGGGGGACCGAGGGGGGGTCGCAGGGGCGCCGCAAGAAGCATGAATCAGGTATTTAAAAACTTAAAAAAAACTTCCCAAACGTTTGGAAGTCACACCTCTAATGTGTGGTTAAACTCAACCAAATAACCATATTTAACTTGCAAGGAGGACCAAGGGCTGGCGGGGTTAGCACTGCTAACAGCATGCTAGTTTGACATTGTTCACGCTGTGAGACGGTGTTTAGCCCTGTCAAATGAATTCTGCTGAGTTTTTACTCAGCTTTCACGTCAAATAGTGGACAAGTCTTAATTTAAATTTGCGTTTAACAAACGTAAAAATCAACCCAGAGGAGCGTTCTTATGCTGTTACTCAACATTGGCTGCCTTTGACTTCTAGTTGTGTTTCCATGCTATTTACACAGCTTTTGGCATCTTTTTTTTTTTACTGGTGTATACTAAGGTAAAGATTCTGGTGTTGCGACAAACCGAGATGGTGCTTCGAAGAAAACCCAAAAGCACATAGTAAGGATCGTCTGCGCCTCCTCTGAAAGCAACCCATCCAGATGTGATGATTCCATTTCAGAGCTGCTATCCCCTTGATACTGTAGCAGGAAACGCACTTTGTATGTTTTTTTTTCCTTTTAGAACAGCGTTTGTCCAACATGATGTGGGCGATTAGGTACGAAGAAGACACGTATAAATGAGTGACAAGAGCCGTGTGGGACATGAGGGATAATAGAAATTTGCATGATTATGTGGACAGATGAGTGATTTACCTGCGCTCACGTCTGACAGCCATGTTAGCTAAAGGATCTATGAGTGGCATCTGACGGTGCGTTCTTTAACTCGAGCTCCTGAACATAGATCACATCATATGCTGTAATTGATGTACGACTGTGTGGCAGAGGTTCGAGATACAGGGAACGATGTTTACCTTGCATATCTCACCCACTAGGGCACAGATGCATTATGGGATATGCAATGAGGTTGATCTGGCGCTTGACACAATAAAACTACTTTCTGATTCAAAACACTTATCTTTTTTTTTTTACTTTAAAAGTATTATCTGCCAAGTTCAGCCTCTTAGGCTTTTCAGGCTTGCTGCACCTGTGCACACCATACAGCCACGCACATCGCTCACATTTGGCACCCTCATGCCTAAGCCACATTAGAAAATAGATGATATGACAATTTCACACATATAGCATTATCCTTTTGCTTCACTCCAATTCACCTGTGGCCAAGCAATCTTCCTAAAGTAAGCACAATAATAAGTCATTACCATAATGTTGTGAGTTGAAAAAAGAAAAAAAAAGAGAGAGAGGAGAAGAAGAAGGCGAACTTTGAATGGAAGCAGGAGTTGGTCGGTGTGAAGGGGAGGAGAAATATTTGATTAATCTTCTTAACACGTTTCATGTGCAGATTCTTTGAGTTAATTTCAAGGACCATGCCTAAAGGAGATTACCTCCCCATGCTCCTGCACATTTGCTCATGAGTGATTTTGTTTATTCATGTTTTATATTATAATGCTCCTCCTGCAGTCTGCAGCCACAGAACCAACAGCAAAAAATGCAATTTATTTCCCGCGCTGCACACGATGGAGACAGCTGATAATGTCACCAGGAAATATGAAGACTGCTGGGACGGGACCAAACAGCCTACTATTTATGTATGGAATATAAATAAAATATTTGGTGAGGCTTCCCTTCTCTCTCTCACACACACACACGCGCACACACACACGCACACACTCTAAATATCCCCTAAAAAAAAAGTTGCTCCTTTTTTTTTTTTTTTAAACACTTTTATTTGTGACTATTTGTGTGTTGTGTGATTTACATTTCTGTCATCTGTCAGTAGATCAGCCTGCATCCACAATAACATGGATCATTACAGAGAGTCATATAAAAGGTCAAAGATGCGTTCAAGTTCTCCGAGGTTGCAGATTAGAGCTTCCGCTCTGTCGCCAATCACACTCATCATCAACGGCTCATCCGTCCCAGTGTGTGTCCCTCCTTCAAACAAAAACCCATCGACAGTATGTTGTCCTGACATATATGACACAGCCCACTCGTATTTCACTGACGCCGCTCGGTTATGAGCATGCATCAAAGACTCTTTCATCACTCCCGCTAATATGGATTTATCACTTCCACTGGCACACGATGGGACGGCTGACGTAACTGTTTACAGTGACTCCTCTGCTCCCCCATGTGACGGGGACGATGATGATGACGACCAGTGCTCTTTTCTGCCACGATGGCAGGATTTATGGCCCTTGGTGCCCAATCTCTCTCTCCCCCCCCCCTCCACCCCCCCCCGGCACAAAACATCGCATTGTCTCTGGGTAGATCGTTCAGCCTTGTCCTTGCTTTATTGATCCCACTCCTCACAAGTTCACAACTTCCGCGTTCCTCGTGCATCGCTTGACAGGAGAGAGATTTAGTGGAGGGATGAGGTCAGACAGACAGAGAGAGAGAGAGAGAGAGAGAGAGACGCAGGGTAAGAGGGAGAGCGAGGAGGAGAGTGAGTCAAAAGGAAATGGGGAACTAAGCGAAGGGAGGGATAAAGAGAGGCCGTGAGAGAAGAGGAGAAGAGGAAGAGAATGAGTGAGATGGAAAGAGAGGGAGGAAGGAGGAGAGAGTTACTTCCTCTGGGACGGTGCGGCTCCAGGCCAGGCCAGGCCAGAGAAGATTGATACATGTGAGTGTGTGGAAGCCGGCAGAATTAGCCCCCGGTACAGTGAGAATCCACTGGTAAACACACCCAGCAGCTCTCGAAGGTGCTCGCATCAATCTCAGCACTCTCGATTTGCAGTGTGTACACACACACACACACATAGACTCATATCTTCTACTGTAAGTGTTTGACTCACTGAAGTGGTCAGTGTAGACTGTTATACTGTAAACTAAACACGAACATCACTGACGCTGACTTCAGCACTCTCGGGGTCATCTTTTCGCCCCGGTCACTTTGCTTTTTCGCACTTTTTAAAAACCACAGCGCTGCCTCCTCCTGTCAGCATCTCCAGCCATGTACAAGATGTGCACACAGGCGTGCGCAAACACGTGTTGACAGACATGCACTGTACATACTGGCGACAGTATCTTTCAGCCTTTCACCTCTATGGAAGCCTTTGGTCGTAGGAGTTCCTGGACAACCCCCCCCCCCCCCTCCTCCTTTTTCAGACATGACTTTGAATGACCTCGTCCCATTTCTCTTTCTTTACTGCTCTGGCCTTTTTTTTTTTTTTTTCCCCCCCCCACGGAGTCTCTAAGATTACATTAGAGACAGCAAAGTCTTTACTGTTCACAAAGCCCACAGGGAGTGTGAAGAAGGCAAGGGAGGCGACTTACATAAGGGCAGGCTCGACTCCCAACCCAGCAGCCCAAAGGGAGGACAGACACGAGGCTCTTTTAATGTTTATGTCAACCCTTGTACAGCCTTAATTGGCCCGGCAATCACCGAATCTGAACTGAGTCTGTGTGTGAGTCACTCAGTCTCTCTCTCTGTGTATTTCTGTAATGCGCTCTACATTTGTTCTCTGTATGTTTTTACTATCAATTGTTAATGCCTTGTCTGGTGCTTCGCTCACCATCTCTCACAGTCAGAGCATTCATTAGAGGTGCTCTGCAGTGTTACCCCGTCTCTTTTGAACTCACACACTGTGATAAGGATTTCAGAGGGGCTCGAGATCAGAGTGCAACTCAATTCAATTACTCCTCCACCATAAAGAAAAAAACAAAACAAAACGGAAAGATTCCCAAATAGAACCCAGAGAAGCCTTCGGAGTGAATCCGGGTGCTCTTCCTTACGGAAGTAAAAGAGAGAGGGTGGAAAAAAAAAAAACTTGTTGTGGATAACTTATTGAAGTCATGAACAGGAAGATACAATGAAAGCGTCTGCGTGCCGTGCTGTCAGCATCGAGCGGCTTTGATGATCAGACTTTCTGTCTGGCAAATGCATCGTACACTCAGAGCAGCACACAAGGGAGGGCAGCACGGAGATTTGGGTTGTGTGATCCAAAAAAATGAAGTGGGTCATCAAATTACCCCTGTGATTGTGTGTACCTGCCCAATTATGATTGATCTCTGCAAGAGAAAACAAAGTGGTATATTTTATTTGTATGTTTAAAGATTCTCTCTCTCTCTTTCTTTCTCTCTCTGCACTATAATTATCCCAAATGTGAAATGCTATTTAGGTATTCATAATTTATTTCTGTGTGGGGAGGACACAATAGACACACGTGGAACGCTCTGCCAAGCCCCAGTTTTTTTTTTTTTTTAGTTAATTGAAAATCTCATTTGCATGAGGAGAAAATCAAACACTCATTTCCATACATGAGATTATAAAAAGATAACTGCCAGTGTTTGTTGTTCCATATTTGATCGGAGCATTTCCAGCTAATTGCTAAATGCTGCAAATATGGCTGGAGTGTAACCTCCAAACTAATGTTCACAAGTTGACTGGATGTTATGTTTCAGTTCAAACACCGCCCGGTGTTTTTAATCTCTGCTTTCCAAAGTTTGAATGTGCAATCAGGCGTGTGTGTATCTTCGTCTGAGCCCCTGTGATTCCAGATCAGAAACACAGTGAATGCATAGCTGCATAGCTGGGTATTTGCCAACCTCGTAAACAGCAGCGGCAGCCCAGCTGGATGTTGTGCAGAGAGACGCATGCATACAGTGGACTGCAGCAGTCAGAGGCAGCCATCTCTTCGATGATTTGTGTGTGAGAGATCAGAGGTTTCCTGTTTCACCCCTTACAAACAACCCCGTGTATTCCAACTCACTTTCTGCCCCACACACACACACACACACACACACACACACACACACACACACACACACACACACACACACACACACACACACACACACACACACACACACACACACAACCTCATCTATTCCAGGCGGACACCATTACAGACCTGGCCTCAGCCTCTGTTCCCTACTTGAAGCTCATTAATGCAGCCTCCGACATGGGTGGACACCAGATTTCTAACCCCTCCCTCTCCCCCCCCCCCCAAAAAAAAAAAAAAAAAAAAGAAGAAGAAAAAAAAAAAAAAGATTAATGGGATTTATGTAGCAAAGTGAACCCCCTGTAAAAGCGGCCGGAGCGTTGCCGGGCATGACTTAGTGCAGCGCTGACACATTTCTGTCTCACACATTATGAATCAGTAGGGGGGTCATTTTCAGATGAGACTATAAACAGTGAAGTTAGCTGCCGTCTCTGATGGGGGAGTTGTTTTTTTTTGTCCCAAACATGGCCTGTTGGGGTTCACTGTTAAAGTAGAATGTTTTACAAACACTTTAAGACTAAGTGGACAGCTAACATTTTCTCAGTTCTCCATGTTCTTCACCCTCTTTCTCCTTCTCTACCGGAAAGCGGTCTTGAATGTTTATCATTTCAATGTTTTCCCTGTTAACAACTTTAACAGCCTTAACTCTGTGTCCTCTCCACAGATTCTCTGATAGGGTTAGGACATTGTGAACTCTCCTGTTTTTTTGTTTTTTTTACCAATGATCAGGATCTCGTCTTCCTGTGTTACACGGTGAGGATACAGAAACTACCCTGTGTGGTTTTCTCCACACAGGCGATGATGAGGCGACAAGGCCCGCGTTGTTTTTCTCACCAGCCGAGGCCGCCGAGTGCAGACGACGTTTTAACTTTTTTTTTTTTTCAAAGTTTAACGCCGGCTTCACTGACTGTGCTTCATAAACACATCTGCATTGACTGCAAACATCCACGGCACTGTACACAGCTCTGCCAACAACAGCTGCACATGTGACGACCTCTGTTCAGCAGCCGGGAAAGGACAA